>NC_081544.1:9690346-9694463 GCF_901000735.1 Corylus avellana | reverse complement strand
CTCCTCTTCTGACCACCGCTGATGCCTTTGGCTCCCCACCCACCGCCAATTCTTGTGTTCATGGCATCCTGCAACCCCATTTCTGTGATTATCGTATCAGCTCTCTCCCTTTTCTCTGACTTTGACATGGAGTCTGGAAGTTGCAGGTGAGCAGAATAATTCACGGCTTCTTTCACCGTTAATGTTGTCATCAGAGTATCATCTTGTGTCACGTATGCCTGAGTTCACCATGGTGAAATTAAAGTAATTAGTAGAATTTAATTAGTGATATTTGCTACATTTCTTGACGAAATATATTTCTTTCTTGATCCAAAAAAGGGTGATTAATTTCTTTCTCTTTTTTCTTTTCCCTTACCGAGGTCCCATAAGCCAGCGCCTGTTTATGGCCGTTGATTAGAATTTCCCCCGACTGCCTTATGTTTGATTCTAATCTCCCTGCAAAATAAAATTTCAATTATGTTAAAACAGTTTTCAATTTTATATTTATATATATTTTGTCATTTGGAATGTTTTAAATAGAAAGTTTTTAAAGAGACTTGGAGAAAAAAAAGTTTCACATGAGAAAAAGTACAACTCACACCAAGTTACTTATTTAAAGTAAGCAATACTTGGGTGTACACACTATAAATAATCCACTGCAATCAGTTTAAGACACAGGAAATTCTTTGCTGAGATGCAACAATATCGCTTTACTCATGTGAATAGCTCTTAAAAAGTCTTGCGATGACTTTCCTCATTGAATACCAAATGATTTTTAGATGAAATAGTCAATGGTCCGATCCAACCAACGGTATGAGAACTAAGATCATAGGTTCGAGTCATGAGAGCATCACGTTGAGAGAGTGATTGTTAAGGTGCATTAGTGCCGTTCTACTCGTGGATGATTCTTAAAATATGCTTTGTAAGGTACAATTTTGAGTACTATAAAAGTCTTTAACTTTCCTCAATGAACACCAATTAATTTTCAAATGAGATAGTCAAAAATCTCTAAGGTTGTTCAAGTTTTGTTTTGTTTTGTGCAAACATAACCAAACTAGGTAAGATTTTTTGGACTCCATTGGATTTTAAAGAAATGTTTGTTGCCTAACAATAATTTCCCAAAAAGTAGCACCTTTACAGCATTCAATTTCCTGATGTATCTTTTAAATTATTATAAATTATAGTTGGGCAGTAGACCATACGAATTTATTTATTGGTGGGACTAGGTACTTCCATAATAAACGTGCCAGTTGAGTCTGTTTGTACTAAGATAAGTATATTTTTGGAATGGATCCAACTTTTAATTTTTTTCGTATCTTTTTGTTAGGATTTTTTATTAAATTCCTACAAATTCTCAAAATACCTTTTTTTTTTTTTTTAGAAAAAATATTTTAAATTTTTTTTCAAAGATTGAGGCATGGCTATTTTTGCAAATATCATTAAATTTGGACCAAAGTCTTAATCTTTGCAATTTTTTTTTTCCCCTAAAACAAATGGAAGTATTTTGAAAAAATTAAGTTTTCAAAAAAGGTGAGATTGCAAACAGTTGAAAAATGTATACACTAAATTGACAGAAATTGAATTTTAAAGAGACATTGCAAAAGTAATGACAATTCAAAGAAATAAAGCGAAATTTCTCCTAAAATAAATCATCATTATAACAAAAGAACAGCTTATTTTCTTATAAGATCCATTGCTTTTTCACTAGTTCAAAGAATCTAGATCCATGATATTCAACAAGTGAGAGAGTTGAGTAGAGACCAATTTCACCTTCATTTATGACATTCAGGCCTTATTTGTTAAACTACACCATAATCCCCCACATTCACTCACGCTATTCACTTTATTATCAAAACATTTTCATTTTTTTATCACATCACTCATTTTTTATATCATATCATTTACTTTTTATTATTATTTAAATAGAAAAAAAATCACTATAAAATAAAATTTTTTCACTTTCTAATATCACTTTTTCACTTTCCTATATTAATCAATATTTTCTTTTTTAATAATTTTAAATATAAACAGTGTCACGAGGGTTGTTTGCTGAACACCTCTCATTCTACAACGGTTGACGTAAAATATAATAAGTAACTTTTCATGAAAATAACGTCGATCAATATAAAATGAGTGAATTCAAGACAAAAATGATAATTTTACCTGCCAAAGCATCAAGGAGGGTAGACTTGCCACAACCGGAAGGACCCATTATGGCCAAGAGCTCGCCTGGTCGTGCAAAACCAGACACACCCGCAAGTATTGATCTGCTACCACTCTTTTTGTTTGAAACAGTCACCCACAAATCTTCCCATGTCAGGAAAACACCATCCTCCACCGACATACTTCTAACGACGACGTTTCCTCCTCTGTTACCTGCTGCAGGCACAAGACCAATATCAATGGTTTCCACCTCTAAAGATGTTGAACGTGGAGCTCTTGGGTTCTGGTTTACTTCATAATGACTGGTGTTTGGTTGAAGAAGGGAAGCCATGGCCAATTGTTAATTTGAAGATATGTGTAGAAAGAGCTGAGAAGACGCTTGGCTTTTATGGGCGTTGTGGTGAGAGTAAGAGAGCTCACTATTTAAAAGGCAATTTATGCTGATGCTGAAGGTGCTACAGAGAGTATGTATGAGCTTGTACTTATCTCAATACTCAAAGTCGACAAAACAGATATTGTGATCTGAACGACAAGGAAGCACTTTTAAAGGAAATCGAAGGGTTAAAAAGCAGGTTGCTGTCATTTTCTGATGGATCTCATAAGAAATCTGTTGAAAAACTAGTAAGACCTCCTAATCTAAATCATCACATGGGCATTTCAAATAAGAGATGTAATTGAATAGAAAAAATAAAAAATAAGGGATGTAATTTTATTGTGTAGCAGGTAGGCTGTATGTCTGACAGTAAATAGTTTCTTGAAATGATGTTTACTAACCCAAATACTTTTTAAATAGTGATAATCATAACACCAGCGTGAGTAAACAATTACTTATGCTGGTGTATTATATATTATTATATTATAAAAAAAATTTTGAATAGTAATATTAAAAAAATAATATTATAAAATATACTAGTGTGAGTTACTGTTGACTCACGCTGGTATTATGATTATCACTACTCAATATCTTCTTCCAAATTTGGTGATACTCCTATATTTCTGTAGTCTTTTTTTTATATAAGATAATGTTAGGTGTTTTTTTTTTTTGTAATTTTTTTCTTCTTTTTTTTTTTTGTGTTTTTGTAGTAGGTGAATATTATTTTATTTTATTTTTTTAAAGAAAATAACATTTATTACTCTTATTTAATTTTTAAAAAGTAATATTCACTTATTACTAAAAGAATAAAAAAATACTAAAATATCATCTAGTATTTCCCTTTTCTTTATTAGCAACAGCAGAAATATGTGGCATATAATTTATACGTGACACATTTACTGGAAACACATGGAGGTGGGTTGTCTAGGACATGCTCTGAAAGATGGATCCTATAATGATTTTTTTACATTTGATGCTCAAATGTTTAGCAACTCAAACAGAAAATTCTTGTGGGCTGCTTCAGTGGCGGATCCAGGAGTTCATTCTACCGGGGGCGTCAATAAAATAATAAAATATAATGATAAATAATTTTTTTTCTCTTTATATATTATATTTTTATTATAATATGATAAATACAATAATAAAAAAAAAAAATTATACAACAGTATATGTATCACAAAAAGCATATTTATATGTTAAATTGATATATTAGTTACCATGTAGGCACTAGTACAAAAGTAAAGGAAAATACAAAAATACAAAGTGCCTAAAATTGCATTCTATGTGATCTTAGAGAAACAAAATCATTAAATATTAAATCTGAATCGAAGCTTTCAGCAATTCCCTTTCAATGTAGACAAGTAAATTATCTTTAAGAAATTTATCTTTCATTTTGCTACGAAGTATTGTTTTAATAATTGTTTAAGGTTGGGGTTGGCGCTGCTTTGTGGATGAACTACGGAAATTTTTGGTGTCTCTCGCAGCGAAGACGAAGGGTTTAGGGGGTATACCGAATGCTATTTCGAATCGGTCCTATGCGGCGGTGCTGTCCGAGGATTCTGGTGATGTGAAGCCGGTTGGCGCTCAGTTTCCGATGGTGGG
>NC_081544.1:9688072-9690246 GCF_901000735.1 Corylus avellana | reverse complement strand
TCTCAATGATTGTAAATATTTATGAAGGTTTACAAAGAAAGGGATTTCAGATGGAGGATAGCCACTAGAACGTCTATCTTACCTCTGAAAAATATTAGGTAGGCACAAATACTGAAAAAAAAAAAAAAAAAAAATGGTTTTCGCTTATTTTTATTTAGTGCTTGAATTTTTAAATCCAACGGTCAACACAAACAGTTTGCTATGTGACGTGTGACATGTGGTAAGAATTATATTAAAATAAGAAACAATACAAGAAATTTAAAAGAAAAAAAGATGATGGATAGAGATACAACTTTGGACCAACTTAAGGTGGCTCAAAATCTCCTTAAGGTTGTCGAACTCAGGTATGGTTCAAAGGTTGGTCTATCCGAGGATTAGTTAATTAGGGCAAAAAATAGCTCCAATGAAAATGAATATTTCACATAGAGGAGTGTGCAGCTGTATATTGGGCTTATCCTCGGAAGTCGGAATAGTACAAGTTACCCTACTTTGTGATTTCAATTTCACTTACAAAATGGGATTTTCAGTAGTTATGTTGTTTGAATAACATATAAATTTGAACAGTCTAAGAAAAGAGAATTGCAAAGCTTATATGTCCCGACTGGATGGAGCTCGCGTATCTTAAATTGATTGCGGTTTCTAGCACTATTCTAAGACGAATATTATATCAACAAACAACTCAAACTATTCTTAAAAAATTAATTGATATATTTTTTTTAAAAAAAAAAAGACCTATTCGTATGGTATTCTAAGTCCACCTCTTTGTATAGTATGTTTTTTTTTTTTTTTTTTTTTTGTTAATAAGGACCACCTATGATGTATAAGTTTCGCCAACCTGAATCTCCTCATCAGTCGGCTAGAGGAATCAATGCTAAAATAAAAGGATAGTGACCCCAATAATTTTGATGAATTGCAAATAATTGAGATAATAATCATGATTATTTTCTCCAATCCCAAACAAGATTTAGTCAAGCCCACGCCTAGCCCAAGAGTTGGTTCTGACTAGGAAAGTGGGTCAATTGTTTTCATAAATAGATAAAGCACTGAAAAATATAGGCATTGGCCATGTTACAAACAAGTTACAACAACAGAGCTTTTTCCTCCTGTTAGTTCTTGTGTTGGCTTAATTCAGTTCCAAAATGCAGAGGCTACTGTTCACGAGCTCAAACACTGATATAGAATGCTCAGAATCCAATCTCCACCGTTCATAATGTAGATTCATGTGTTATGAACGTCCCTGCAAAATGTCAGCTCAATCGGACCACAAACGCCATCGATCGGGGCTGTTGATCAAGACTGGACAGCATTTTCAGAATGCTGTTTCACCCATGTGGGTCCGGACCTCATTTCCAGAAACTCAAATTTTGCTCCGCAAAGCCGTGTCCGGACAGCCCATTAACATGTCCGGACACCCCGTAAGTTTGAGGCCCAAAAACGTGATTTTAAGTGGTTTAAGTCTAGGGTTCTGTCGGGGGTATATATACATCATTATAGAAGATAGAAGTACGAATTTTCACCCCCAGAGAGTTCGTCGGAGGCTGTGCTAAGAGAGATCATATGTGGTGAGCGTTAAATTGAATCTCTTAGAGTTTTAATTATTCCTTTGATAAATCTACGGTTGAGAAGTCTATCGGAAGGGTCCGGTAAGGAGAATCACGTTGAAGAAGATTGTGAGCAAGGAGACGAGTTGTAGGCTTGTCGATCTTACAGAGCCAAGGTCTTGCAAAGGGTTGTAAGTGTTCCTAGTGTCTGTAATCTCTGGATAATCTTTTGATAGTGATTTCTTGGGTTTGGCTGCCTCGGAGAGGTTTTACTTTTAGATCGGTTTCTAAAAGGTTTCCTCTTCGTAACCAAAATATCTGTGTCTGCCTCTTTATTGCTTTTTATATTTTGGGTGATTGAATTGTTTATTACTTCATAATATTAATTCCGCATAAATTGTGATAAACAAGTTTTTGGAGTCGGCATAGCGTTTTTCAATTGGTATCAGAGCGGGTTCACTCTGTTTGGATTAAATTCTTGAGTGAGATCTGTTGACTCTTGTTTGCTATGAATACTTCTCAAGGGGAATATGATCTTATAAACTCCTTCAACAATTTGTTGAAAAAATTCACTCTTTTGAGACATCAATACACAAATTGTTTTGGGGAGTTTCAAGATCTTAAACATGTGAA
>NC_081544.1:9663785-9688052 GCF_901000735.1 Corylus avellana | reverse complement strand
TTTACTTTTAGAACGTTTTCTAAAAGGTTTCCTCTTCGTAACCAAAATATCTGTGTCTGCCTCTTTATTGCTTTATATATTTTGGGTGATTGAATTGTTTATTGCTTCATAGTATTAATTCCGCATAAATTGTGATAAACAAGTTTTTGGAGTCGACATAGCGTTTTTCAATTGGTATCAAAGCGGGTTCACTCTGTTTGGATTAAATTCTTGAGTGAGATCTGTTGACTCCTGTTTGCTATGAATACTTCTCAAGGGGAATATGATCTTATAAACTCCTTCAACAATTTGTTGGAAAAATTCACTTTTTTGAGACATCAATACACAAATTGTTTGGGGGATTTTCAAGATCTTAAACATGTGAATGAATCTATTGTTAATGAATTGTCTGAATCACATGTCCTAATTGATTCTTTGAAATCTGATAAAGAATCTTTGGCGAATGATTTGTCTAAATCACATATCTTGATTGATTCTTTGAAATATAAGATTTCTGTGCTTGTTGAAAAGTCTTTATCACTTGAGAATGAATTGAATGTTTCTAAGGTACTCTCACGAAATTTCTCTAGTGATAGTTTGAAAAGTTTTCTTTGTACTGAAGAATTTGTTCCTAACAAGCCTAGTATCATTGTTGATAATGTTGGTGCATCTACCTCACATGTTTCTAATGAGTCCTTGAATGTTGAGCCTGTGAATGTTAAAGAAACCAAGGCTAATTTTTCTAAGACTACTTCAGTTAAACAAACTCAAGGTAAGTTTTTTCCTACATGCCATCATTGTGGGATTGTTGGTCACATTAGACCAAACTGTTGGAAATTCAAAGCTGCTCCAAAAAAAGAAAATCATGCAGCTGCTCTGACTCTCCATGGTAAGAAAGGTAAGAAAATTTATGTTAAGCATCATGCATCTTACCCTAAGCTTAGAGTCATGCATCCTCATAGAAAATTACCTTCTAAAAGGTTTATGCCCACTTGTCATCATTGTGGAAAGGTTGGTCATATTCGACCAAAGTGTTTTGATTTGAAATCCCATAAGCATAAAAGTGAAAATTCCTATTCTAGGAAAGAAAGTGAGGGTTTGGTCATAATGATTAGAGAAGTGCTATCTAGGCTAGATAAGTTTGAGCAAAGTCATAAGTCTAGACCTAAGATTTCTCAAGTGTGGGTTAGGAAGGATGATACCATTCACCCATTGAGGGGGAGTGGTAGTGATCTCACCTAAAGTTAGGTGAGTGAATAACATGCCTAGGATTGATTGTTTTGCTTATTTTGTAATATCCTAGAGCATGTTGTTTTTTTTTTGCATTGCATTTTTTTTGTTTTTGCTTTATTGTTTATGCACTGCATTTTTTTTGTTGTTACACTTTTTGTGTGAAGAGTATATACATGATTGTTTTGAGATTCATGTTTTGAGGCATATTCATAAAGGATTTTTCAAAAAATTCATATATTATGATCTTTGAAAAGCTTATAGATGAGATGTTGTGTGCGGACCACCAAGATTTTTGTCTACTTGCTAATCAAATGTTCAGGAATGTGTAATGTCTTGTGAAGACCTAGAAGCAGTTATTAAACCAAATCATTATTTTGTAATGGGACCTATAAGATGTGATGAAAGTTTAATGCTAAAGGACATTCATGTCTTGCCTGTTGTAATCTCAATTCAAGCATGTTGTTTTGTTTTGCATTGCATTTTTCTTTGTTTTGCATTTGTTTTTCTTTTGTGTGCATTTCTTTTATGAAAAATTTCAAAAAGACAAAAATATGTTACTTTGATTGTTTCCTTTTCTTTCTTTTGTCTTATGCACCAAGATAGTCCATTAATTTCTCATGTTGCTTTTTATGGATTTAATTCCTTACATCTTGGAATGTTCTTAATATGCATGAGATGAAAATTTGTGTCAATGGACTTGTTTTTGTGGTTACCTAAAGCCTAAGCTTATGTGGTACATTTTGCCTATGCTTTATCTTTTGTGCACATTTAAGCTTAAATTGAGGTTTTGTTTCACTTTATTTGTGAGGTCTGTTAGGTAGCCATATGAGGTTTTTTGACTAGTCATATTTTTCAAATTGACCATATGCTAGTTGAACCTAGGGCTTAAAAATTCCTTCTTTCTCTGTTGTGATAAGCACCAAAAGTTTAAGGACACTTTCTCAAAGAGAAAAATAAACAAAATAGTGAAACAAATAAAATCAAAAGATCATATTCCAAAAGGAATTTATTTCACTGTTTCAAACTTGTGCAAAATATTTTACAAGGAGAATTGTATAGGATGAGAGTGGCTAGGCCCTAGTATGATAAGGTTTGACTTTTGATTTGATATACTTGTCAAAACCTCATGGTGGTGAAACTTTCTCCTCATTTTGTAAATTAAAATTTTTTTTCTTTGGATGGCTTACCCACACACCACACAAGCATAGGCTGAATGGAACATTTTCTTGGCGGGGTTAAGCAATATGAGTTCTAGCCATTTCTAGTCTCATGTATATTTTGCATATTTGGAGCATGTTTGGATATTCATTGTGCAATACATGAGTCATTGATGTGTTATCATGTGTGTTCATTTAACTTTTAAGGGGGAGAAACATGCTTTGCATTTCCAGTTTCCTGTTGTTAATTGAGTCATACATTGAGGAGGAGTTTTGCTGATGTTTCTTTAAGATCACGCATTCTACGTCATTTTTTTTTCATGAGTTTTATTTATGTCTTATTGTTCCACATATGCCTTGATGTATTCTGTGAAGTGTTTCAGGAAACATGAAGACCTTTTGTCATTCTGTGACAAAAAGGGGGAGTAAATATGGGGAGATGATGAGAGTGGCTCGACATTTTGGTTTTGTCACTGAATTGCCAAAGGGGGAGTTTGTTAGTTCTTGTATTGGCTTAATTCTCTTCGAAAATGCAGTTCACAGGCTCAAACACTGATATAGAATGCTCAGAATCCAATCTTCACCGTTCATAATGTAGATTCATGTGTTATGAACGTCCCTGCAAAATTTCAGCTCAATCGGACCACAAACGCCCATCGATCGGAGCTGTTGATCAAGACTGGACAGGCCGGGTCCGGACCGCAATTCCCCGGGTCCAGACCTCATTTCCAGAAACTAAAATCTTACTCCACAAAGCCGTGTCTGGACCGCCCATTAACATGTCCAGACACCCCGTAAGTTTTAGGCCCAAAAACATGATTTTAAGTGGGTTAGGTCTAGGGTTTTGTCGGGGGTATATATACATCATTATAGAAGAGAGAAGTTTGAATTTTCACCCCAAGAGAGTTCGTGTGAGGCTGTGCTTGAGTGATTATTTTGTTGTGAGCCAAATTGATTCCTCTTAGAGGATTTTTGTTAGTATTGATTGTGTGCTTAATTGAAGTCTATCGGAAGGGTCCGATAAAGGAGAATCACGTTGAAGAAGATTGTGAACGAGGAGACAAGTTGGAGGCTTATCGATCTTACAGAGTCAAGGTCTTGCAAAGGGTTGTAAGTGTTCCTAGTGTCTATAACTATGGATAATCTTTTGATAGTGATTTCCTGAGTTTGGCTGCCCCGGAGAGGTTTTACTTTTAGAACGTTTTCTAAAAGGTTTCCTCTTCGTTACCAAAATCTTTGTGTGTGATTGTTCATATTTTGGTGAATGTTTGTTTTGATATATATCTGTTAATTCCTCATAAAATTGTGATATTTATCTGTTTAGAGTTTTTCACAAATCTATCACAAATCTTAAAGAGGTGGCAGAATATATACCGGAACACTTACCACGACTAATCTTAAAAAAGACAATTTGCTAGTGTTTTTGGCAAGTGAATGCGAAATCGAGACTTGGGCTCCATTTGTTTCTGGGAATTGAATGTTTTGTCCAATTACGTTTACATGCATAGCTTAGAAGTTAGAAGTTGGAATTTACTACTTCATCTGTATACACGTTATTTCTTTCTTTGTCTTTTTCTTCTTCAACTCGAAACAAATAACTTTGAGCAAGATAGTGGACTACAGTGGGCCAAAAAAATCCTTACATTTTTTTTTTTTGTTGTATATTTTGGAAGTTGCTTGGTGCAAAGGATTTGAATCTGGGCGATACAAATCTATCTTAAATTTGAAAGAGGTGGTAGAATGTATACCTTGCAGCATACCACAACAAATCTTAAAAAAGACAATTTGCTTGTGTTTTAAGCAAATGAATGCCAAGTTGAGACTTGGGCTCCATTTGTTTCGACAAATTAAATGTTATGTCAAGTTATGTTTTCATGCATAGCTTAAAATTTTTAAGATGTAATACTTAATTCATCTACAAGTTATTTTTTTCTTTGTATTTTTCTTCTTCAACTCGAAAGAAATAATTTTAAGCAAAATAGTGGACTACAATGGGCCATACATATCATTAGCTTTTTTTTTCATTTGGTACGTTACTTGGCATAAAGGATTGGAATTGGGGCAGTAAAAATCTATCATAAATACGAAAGAAGTGGCAGAATATATACCTTGCCAGTTACCACGACAAAACTTTAAAAAGACAATTTGCTTGTGTTTTAGGCATGTGAATGCCAAGTCGACACTTGGGTTCCATTTGTTTATGCGAAGAGAATGTTGTGTCCACTTATGTTTACATGCGTAGCTTAGAAGTTAGAAGTTGAAATTTAGTAATTAATCCGTATAAATTTTATTTCTTTCTTTTCCTTTTTCTTCTTCAACTCAAAAGAAATACCTTTAAGCAAGATAGTGGAGTAGTACAATGGGCCAAAAAAATCCTTAGCTTTTTTTTTTTCTTTTCTTTATTTTCTTTTTTCTTTTTCTTTTTTCATTTGGGAAGTTACTTGGCCCAAAGGATTTGAATTTGGGCAATAAAAATCTTTCACAAATTTGAAAGAGTTGGCAGAATGTATACCTTACCACATACCACAACAAATTCTAAAAAAGACAATTTGCTTGTGTTTTAGGCCAGTGAATGCCAAGTCGAGACTTGTGGTCCATTTGTTTTGACGAATTGAATGTTATGTCAACTTATCTTTACATGCATAGCTTAGAAGTTAAAACTTGGAATTTATTACTTAATCCGTATACATGTTATTTGTTTCTTTGCCCTTTTCTTCTTCAACTCGAAAGAAATAACTTTAAGCAAAATTGTGGACTACAATGGGCCAAACAAATCTTTAGCTTTTTTTTTTTTTTTTTTTTTTTTTCATTTGGGAAGTTACTTGGCACAAAGGATTGGAATTGGGGCAATACAAATCTATAACAAATCTGAAAGAGGTGGCAGAATATATACCGGAACACTAACCACGACTAATCTTAAAAAAGACAATTTGCTAGTGTTTTTGGCAAGTGAATGCGAAATCGAGACTTGGGCTCCATTTGTTTCTGGGAATTGAATGTTATGTACAATTACGTTTACATGCATAGCTTAGAAGTTAGAAGTTGGAATTTACTACTTCATCCGTATACACGTTATTTCTTTCTTTATCTTTTTCTTCTTCAACTCGAAACAAATAACTTTGAGCAAGATAGTGGACTACATTGGGCCAAAAAAATCCTTAGCTTTTTTTTTTTTTTTTTTTTTTTGTATATTTTGGAAGTTGCTTGGCACAAAGGATTTGAATTTGGGCCATACAAATCTATCTTAAATTTGAAAGAGGTGGTAGAATGTATACCTTGCAGCATACCACAACAAATCTTAAAAAAGACAATTTGCTTGTGTTTTAAGCAAATGAATGCCAAGTTGAGACTTGGGCTCCATTTGTTTCGACGAATTGAATGTTATCTCAACTTATATTTACATGTGTAGGTTAAAAGTTAGAAGTTGGAATTTATTACTTAATCCATGTAAAAGTTATTTCTTTCATTGTCCTTTTCTGCTTCAACTCGAAAGAAATTGCATTAAGCAAAAGAGTGGACTACAACGGGCATACAACTCTTTAGTTTCTTTTTCATTTGGGAAGTTACTTGGCATAAAGAATTAGAATTGGGGCAGTACAAATCTATCAAAAATCTGAAAGAGGAGGCAGATTATATATCTTACCACTTATCATGACAAGCTCTAAAAAAAAACAATTTGCTTGTGTTTTAGGCAAGTGAATGCCAAGTGGAGATTTGGGCTCCATTTGTTTCAGCGAATTGAATGTTATGCCAACGTATGTTTACATTCGTATCTTAGAAGTTAGAAGTTGGAATTTATTACTTAATTCATATACAAGTTATTTCTATCTTTGTCTCTTTCTTCTTTAGCTCGAAAGAAATAACTTTAAGCAAAATAGTGGACTACAAATCTTTAGCTTTTTCTCATTTGGAAAGTTACTTAGCACAAAGGATTGGAATTGGGCAATACAAATCTATCACAATTCTAAAAGAGGTGGCTGAATATATACATTACCATTTACCATGACAAATCTTAAAAAAAGACAATTTGCTTGTGTTTTAGGCAAGTGAATGCCAAGTCGAGACTTGAGCTCCATTTGCTTCGGCAAATTGAATGTTATGTTAACTTATATTTACATGCATAGCTTAGAAGTTAAAATTTGGAATTTATTACTTAATCCATATATAAGTTATTTCTTTCTTTGCCCTTTTCGTCTTCAACTCGGAAGAAATAACTTTGAGCAAAATAGTGGACTACAATGGGCCATACAAACCTTTAGGTTTTTTTTCATTTGGGAAGTTAGTTGTCCGAAAGGATTTGAAATTGGGCAATACAAATCTATGACAAATCTGAAAAAGGTGGCAGAATGTATACCTTACCACTTATCACGACAAATCCCAAAAAAGAATATTTGCTTGTGTTTTAGGCAAGTGAATGCTAAGTCGAGACTTGGGCTCCATTTGTTTCGGCAAATTGAATGTTATGTCAAGTTATGTTTACATTCTTATCTTAGAAGTTAGAAGTTGGAATTTATTACTTAATCCATATACAAGTTATTTTTTTCTTTGTCCGTTTCTTCTTCAGCTCGAAAGAAATAACTTGAAGCAAAATAGTGGACTTCAATAGGCCACACAAATCTTTAGCTTTTTCTCATTTGGGAAGTTACTTGACACAAAGGATTGAATTTGGGCAATACAAATCTATCGCAATTCTGAAAGAGGTGGCAGAATGTATACCTTACCACTTACCACGACAAATCCTAAAAAAGGCAATTTTCTTGTGTTTTAGGCAAGTGAATGCCATGTCGAGACTTGTGCTCCATTTGTTTCGACAAATTGAATATTATGTCAACTTATGTTTACATGTGTAGCTTAGGAGTTAGAAGTTGGAATTTATTATTTAATCCATATACAAGCTATTTCTTTCTTTGTCTTTTTCTTCTTCAACTCGAAGAAATAACTTCAAGCAAAATAATGGACTTCAATGGGCCATACAAATCTTTAGCTTTTTTGATTTGGGAAGTTACTTGGCACAAAGGATTGGAATTTGGGCAATACAAATCTATCACAAATCTGAAAGAGGTGGCAGAATATATATCTTACCACTTTCCATGACAAATCCTAAAAAAGAAAATTTGCTTGTGTTTTGGGTAAGTGAATGCCTTGTTGAGACTTGGGATCCAATTGTTTCAGTGAAAATGATTTCTGAAAAATATTTTTCTTATTTGTCAGTATTTGGTGCGACAAAATATAATAGTCAATGGAAAAATTTTTGGTTTGATTGAGAAAGCTTATTTAATTTTTGTAAAATGCTACTTTCGAGTTTGAGCTTATTACTCTCAAACTACCAAGACTTCGCTTGGACCATGTTAGTAAACTGGTACTTGTTTGGGATCCGCCCAGGACACTGCCGGCATTTCATCAAGACGCTATCGAGACTTCTCCAGGACTCAGCAAAAACACTGTCAACAATTCACTGGTACAACGCGCTATCCCCCCTCCCCCCCCCAGGACTTAGATGAGACTTCACCAAGACCCGACCTAGACTTTGTCAAGACTTCATGAGACCCGCCAGACCCTAGCAAGACTCTATCGTGATACTAACCTGACCTGGACAAGCCCTGTCAAGACATCGTTGAAAATCGGCCGCGACATTCCTTTGACCCCATCTGGCCCCACCGAGACCCAACCAGACGCCGTCGAATCCCTCACCGTGATCCTGCCAGGACCTACTAGTCTCCCATCATTTTATCGGGACCTATCGGGTCACAGTCAGGACTTTTCTTGGACTGGCTAGGACCCACCGGAACATGCTTAGGACATTTTCGGGACCATTTCAAGACCCAACCAGGATCTAGCCGGGACATCGTTGGGACTTCACCACAACCCCATCGACTTCATCAAGACTCCACCAAGCCCCCACCGAGACTTTGCTGAGACTTGACTAGGCTCCTGACAGGACCGTGCCATGACACGTCAGGACATAGTCAGACCTCGGCCGGGACATGTACTTGTGTGTGTTTATGGAGAAGTGCCAACAGTGTCTCGACGATGTTGTGGTGGTGTTTTGGTGCACCATCGCCATAAATCAAATTTTTAGGTTATTTTTAAAAAAAATTATATTAATATTTTTATGGTGTAAATAAATATTGATTTTTATAGGTTACTATGATTGAATGAAAATACGAAAAAAGATTTGTGACTTTTCGTACTGAACAAACGCCAGAAAATGTTTTCGGGGGGAAATGTTTTCTTGAAAAAATTATTTCCCTAAAATATTTTACGATTGAAATATTTTATGCCGAAATAAATGGACCCTTGGTCTTATTAAAAAGGTATTTTAAAAAAATAAAAAATAAATAAAAAAGGCAAGCGGGGAAAACTAACTATAACTATTTTACTTAGGCGTAACCATAATAGTCCCTACATGCTTGGAGCCGTATAGAAAAAGACTAGATGATTAGAGATAAGTAGAAATCGTGACCAATTTCCCTTCACAACACCACCAAACACCTACCACCAACCAAACTTATACTTTTTGGCACCCACCGATTAGAAATAGTGCATAATGATATTTGGATGAAACAAATTTGATGTTATCAGTATGGCTCGCAAAATTTAAAGGCATAATCTTTCCCTCAAAATAAACAAACATCACTTTATCACCTAAAATAAAAAAAAAAAAATTAAAAAAAAAATGAAGGAAAAAAAAAAATTGAAACTTAAAAGAAAAGTTTAGAAGTGTGAAAAGAAATAAGCAATCAAAATTAGAATATCCTTTCCCCTCTACTAAATCAAAATTTATCCTAAAATGATAAGCTTATATGAATTGGTAAATTTAATCATTTAATCAATACTTTAACATTCTCCCTCACGTGTAGGCTCAAACTCTCTTTTAATAGGTGAGGCCCAACATACGTAAAATATTATTTTATTGAAATTGGATAAATTGATGGAGACAAGATTTAAACTCAAAAAAATTCTGGTTGTGGTACCATGTTAAATCATAATTTATCTTAAAAGCTTAAGCTTATAAGAAAAGCTAAATTTAATCATTTAATCAAATACTTGAACACCCTCCTCACAAGATTTGTTTTCGCTGCTTAAAAGTTAGAAGTAGGAATTTATGCTTACTACATAGACATGTTATTTCTTTCTTTTTCTTCTTGAGTGGGCCATGAAAAACTTTTGCTTTTTTTCACATTGAAAATTACTTGGCATAATGGATTAGGATTTTGCTGATGCAAATCTTTTGTTTTTGCCCCCCCACTATCATAAATTTGAAAAAGGTGGCAAAATATATACCTTACCATTTATTTACCATGACATTCTTCAAAAAGACAATTTGCTTGCGTCGTAGGCAAGTGAACGCCACTCAACTTGGGAATAAGGACTTGGTTTTATTTCCCTCCACAACCACACCAAATTAGTTGCCATTGACCAAACTTGTATTTTTTGGCACCCAACGGTATTCGCATTTCTTATCACAAATTTTGATACTAACCACTTTTACTTTGTGTGGGTGTGTAAGAAATGGAGATTGAACGTTTTCTATATAAGATCTTTTTGGATGGAGGCGTGTTCAAAGCAGAGGTGCCAACATATTGGAAAGTTGTTTGTATGAATTGCCAGAAACCGATATCGACCAGTCCCACTTTCAAATTCCGTTGGGGAGGGCCTTGCCTTCATTTATCATGCCTCAATGCACCCGCCAATTACAAAGTTGCTATTTTTCACTTCAACGATGGGCATGATCACTTGATCTTCACAGAAGAAGTGAAAAATGATGGCAAGAAGGATGTTGTTTGCAACTTGCTCCTCCATCAATCATGCATTGAGCTGCCTTCGTAAATACATCAACGCCCCTTCCACCAAAACCACACCTTTGTTCTTGAGTTGCCAAAGAAAATACGTTGTAATGTTTGCGGTAAAAAGTGCAATACGTATCCCTTCTACAAATGTAATGAGTGCAATATTAATCTTGATTTCACATGTACCCCCGCGGGAATTAATAATATTGTCAACTGCCAACATGCATTCATCTCATTCTTTAACCAGAAGATCCAATTCACTTGTGAAGGTTGTGGTGAGGAAGGAAAGGAATTCGCTTCCCAATGTAGCATTTGACAACTCTTGATTCGCGAAAAATGTGCTGAATTTTCAAGCATCATCCAGATTACAAGACATCATCACTCCCTCGCTCTTACATATTATCTTCGTCAAGTTAAAGAGTGCTTTGACAACAACATATTTTGTAAACTCTGCTATCAAAAGGTCAAGACAGAGTATGGAGCTTATTATTGTGAGGAATGCGGATATGTGGCCCACTTGGATTGTGCATTTGAAGATGAAGAAAGTGAAAATATTGAGTTTCTAACTAACAGATCCATTGATTTAGTGTTGTACCAAATACCCACCTAAATTAATAGGCAAATACTTAGCACATTTTAACTCGCAAGTGCACGAAATCCAACAGTAATATAGTTGTGCAAATATGAGATCATCATCCCATGAGGATTGTTAATTTTTAGTTAGATTTAATTTTTCCAAATTAAATTGCCAAATTGTCACAGATTTGCAATGGTGAAAAGATATAAATATAATATAAAGGTTAGGGTTTTGATATCAACCACAAATCATACTAATTAATAAAATATGAGATCAATGTTTTGATTCCAGAACATTTGGAATCAAATCTCTACTCGTGTCAACCAATTCATCAACACAGCACAAGCTGGGATCGACAAGAAGTCAGAATTCACTATGGCCGGGTCAATGTTGAACTGCTCCTGATTGATGGTTAGATATCGACAATTCTAGAAGCCCCAATGAAAACCTCGAGCCCAAAGCAAGTATTGAAGCGAAGGAAGGAAAGATAACTCTGTGAAGTAACAAGTTGCTTTAGCCTTCCAATAACAATACCCTCAGCGGAATAAACTGCATCTGCTCCAAGAATCCCTCAAATCAGCCTCGACCTTTTCACGAGCGTTCTCGAACTGAGACAGCTAGGCCGCAAGAGTCTCAAAAAGCTTCCGGTAACCTTCCTCGGAAGTCTAGGTCTGATAAAGCTCCTCCACAATTTTGAAGTGTTTTGCAGTCGCCTGGTGAACATTGGTGTCTACCTCTTTGGTATGCTCCACAAGCTCTTGATTCTTCTGGTTTGCAGCTTCTAGTAGTTCTCACAGTTGTGCATTGGCAACTTCTAGCTCATAATGCTTCTGTTTACTCTCAAGAAGCTCTTAATCCTTTGTCGCCAGGAGGAGATGAAGATTTTCCACTTCAGAATCAGAAACTAAACCTTTAATCACCTAAGAACTCGAAGCCTCCAGCTGATAGCTCTTCCGAACCAACTCTCGAAGTTCAACCCTCTCATCGACATACTCCTGCATACCTTCTTGAAATTCGTTGTACCAACTGGCAATGAGAACCTAGGACTGCAAAAAAGGGAGATTGTGTGAGAAATACAAAAGACATTAAAACAACAAACATACGCGACATACCAAGTAATGATAGTGGATAAGCTTATCCACAAACATCTCAAGAGTAAGCCGGCCCTCTCCCCAAGTGTTATCTACAAGCAACATCTTGGTAATTGCAGTCAAAGGATGTCTCTTCAAATCCTTGGATAATGATCTAATTAAAGGAGAGTTCCTCCCGGAATGACCCCTGAGCGTCTATCCCCTGTACACGGGCTCTTGTTTTGAAGGCTCAGTAGGAGGAATTGGAGGATCAGTCTTGGTAGGAAGAGTTGGTTGCTCAATCTCGGAAGGAGGAAGATCGTGAGTCTCATTGCGAATGGCAATTGGTTACCCTTGCTCCCAAGACCGGACACATAGACGAGTAACCTACAAAGGTTCTATATCCTTCAAAGAAGAAAATTCAAAAGCACCATCAGACGTACAGGGTTCATCGAAAGTCACAGCAGCAAAACTGGACTTGACGGATGATACCAAATTCAGAAGTTCCTAGGATTTGTTAGCCTGCCCTCATTTTGAAGGCTCCTCCAACAGAGCTTTGCCCTTGTCCGCTTTTCTCTTTGAAGCAGAGGGGTTGGTCTCAACAGCTGAAGTGGGTGAAACCATGCCCCGAACTTAGGGACATGCAAAGGATTTAGAAGTAGAACCAAAATCTCTTAGAATGGAAGTCTTAACCACGGCCCGCTTATCTGAAGAATGGACAACTTTCTGGCCTCAAGTCTTCTTACCTTGAGGACGAGCTGGGGATTTTGCCTTGTTGGAAGGGAGAAATGGTTTCTTAGGATTCCCCCGACGGCCCCAAAAAACTTTGTCAATTAGGATCAAATAACCCAAATGCTCTCAAAGTGCGGAATTGGTAACGATAGTACTGAAGTTCATCCGAGTTTCATTCTCAAGAAGTTGGGAGAAAGCCAGAATGTGATTAACCCAACTTTGTTGCTTCGAGCTCAGTTTAGGGCATCCCTCCCCTACCAAGGAGTCAATAATAGTAACAGTGAATCGAAAAAGAAGAAAAAACAAAAACACTTACAACTTTCTCGAGAAGCCCCTCATTCTCGGGGAATGGCATGCTCTAACGGCAAAGCTTCTAACTGGGATGCCTCCTAAGCACTAGAAACGTAGAAAAATTGCTCGGCCCAATGCTTATGGTTGGAATAAGTAGTACCTGTCCCAATAAATTGGTTCTTCCCATGAACCATAAAGGTCATCGTCTCATTGTTGGGATATAGGTGAGGACCATATATGTTGAAGAATTCCAGGACCGACATCGTCTTCCCTGGAAAAACAATAGGCCACAATAAGAACGTGGCTAGAAAATATCGCCACAAATTGGGCATCAACTGTCTCATGGCTATCCCCAGAAAAGATAACATCTCCCTAATAATGAGGGAAAAAGGCAAACGAACTCCCGCTTGAAACATGTGTTCATAAAATGCATACGTTTCCAAGACCCACCAATCATTCCGGTGGAATCATTGGGTAAGAGTAATAAAACTAAAGGAGGGATCTCGTAGTTGTGACGAAGTACCTCTTCATAAGACGACGAAAAACAGGACCTTTGTTGACGGGGAAAGTCCAAGCATAAAGCCGGCTTCGCAGCAAAAGAAGACACTCCACCAAACAAGTGAACCCTAGCAAATGAGTCTCCCTTTTTTCGAACCAAAGGCACCTCCAAAGAGTTGTCACCAGAGGCCTTGCCATCAGGAAACTGAGATTGATGAGAAGAAGACATGATTGCAGAAAATGAAGTTCTTGAGAAATTTCGCAATCAAAGAGTTCAGAAGATTGAAGCGGTGAAATAGGAAGAAGAAGGGGAAATTATTTATAAAGAAGCAAGACCTCGGACCTAGTGAGGGAGCATTTAACGCAAAACCATCATGGACCTACAACTATGCCTAAACCGAGGGAACCCATGATATGCTTGCCATCAAAAGATGCGACAAGGGATACCATTCAATGTCCGACACCTATCTTGGAAGACAACACGCCCAAACATAGCCCATTCATATAAAAACACATGGAGGACGCAACAGTTCATTTATGAGGATATGGATAAAGGATTTGAAAGGACGAAGATCACACATAATCACCTAGTATCCCAGATGTATAGTCGTCGGGTTCCATAAATGGTTAAAACACCAAAAATAACGGCTTTAGTAAGTCGGACAAGGAAAAATAGATGGAGAATTCGCCATTATGAAGAAAAATAAAGAAACCGAGCATTAGAATTCTCTTTTCTCGAAGCCTCGATAGAAGGAATTCAGAGGGTAATTGTTACACATAAAATTGGACTTAAGTCCATGGGCCTAGGGCCTGGTAATTTGAGGTAAAAGCCTGAAATGTTGTGATAGGCCCATCAGATTGAAGCCCAACACGGGAGACATGAACGCAACGTAATCGCTATTTTACAATGGCCTAGAATAGCACAACCCTGAGAATGCCAGAAGCGTCTACCGAGCCAACAGTTTCGGGATCTATTCTACACGACGGATGTATATGAATTGATCACATTAATGGTTACACGCATCCTCGGATACTCATTGATTACGAGAACGGTTATGAATCATCCTCGAACTGATATTGATTGCAATGGCAATTACGCGCCACTCTCGGGATTTGTATCAATTGCAGGAACCCTTGGATTGACATTAATTGTAGTGGCAGTTACGCGCCATTCTCGGAATTCGTATTGATTGCAGGAACGGTTTCACATTAACCATAACGGTCAGTGAACAGTAATATTAACATTTCCATTCATCATGGCCAAATCCCTGATCCTCCATCCGGTCACCATCACTACATATGTAAATCCTACCTATAAAAGAACCTGGATGTCAAGAAGACAAGTACATGATTCATCATCACTAAACACTATACAAAACTCAGACATGAACTAACTTTAGCATCGGAGGATTATTCACCAAAAGACCCTTAGTGTATTCTCTTAACCCCGTTTTTGTCTTGCAGATTGAAGGAGAAGTAGTGTCCAAGTAATCATGATTCAACCCTAGAATTCACTAGACTGGAAACTGTACCAACAACTTTCTGTCCAAATTCAAAGTATTTTTGGGGTATTTCGAAAATTTTACTCATCAATTGTTTAATTTAATGTTGAATTTTGATGAAAGAGTTGACATTGTACACTTCTGAAAAATGGTTGCCTTAAATTGACACTTTTTAAAGTTTAAGGGTATGATTGCCTAAGTGATGAAAGATCGGAGTTGGTAGATGAAGTTTTCCCAAAAGAGTTTCTTCATTTTTTTCTTTTCTTATTGATAAAACACAATAAACCTAACAATTATAGCAATCAAAATGAGATGAATAGTGTGAAGAGGACAACACTAATTATGACTCCTAAACCAAGTTTATTAAAAGAGTAATATAACACTTACTTTTCTACACCTATTTTCTTCACACCCATAGATAGCTTTTAAAACTACCATTGAATAGAAGATGAATTTTTATTGAATTTTAATCCAATGGTAGGTTTAAAAAGCACCTATGAGTGTAGAGAAGTGTGAGTATGTGTAACATTACTCTTAAAATTAACTTTTGACATCCACATGCATATTTTGGTGTAACAAAAGCATGTAAGTTTTGTGGATGATTAAGGTAAGTCAACCATGTATATCTTTATTCTTTAACATTCATGTCCAGCAAGTTGTGCTAAAAATATGGTAACACACCACTCACTTTTTCATCTTTCATAATCCTAGAAAATTCAAGTAATTATGGGAAAACTGATAAAATTCTTCCCAGAGTATTCTTATTGATAAAACAACATAATGAGCGAACAGACCATCTTCATTGAGCTAAAATAGAAAATATATCTCATACATGGTCAACAAATTGTCCACAAGAGATGATACAAGTTATCACCATTCGTAACGATTATAGTGCAAGAAACAAGAGCATCATTGTTATGGTTTGATCAACCCATATTCGTTCAAATATAGCATTCTTACTTAAAGAAACCAAAGTAAACTCACTCATGGTCATCATTATTTTCTAATATTACACTTCCATCAAAGTTCTTCTACAGACTCTCCCCATGCAAAGGTGTAGCAGGGGGATTTATCATGACCGTTGATGTTTGCTTGGGAGTCACCGACAAGAAACCTCTTCTTAAAATAGGCCTAATCTTCTCACTTGTCTTAACGATAACCAGAAACAAAATTCGATACGAAACAAGCATTCCAAACAAGATACCAAGGTCTACCCACTTAGAGTAAGCCCTTTGCATTTGCCAAACATCTCTCAAAATCTTCTCACCACTAATTCTTCGTGGCCCACCGGCAGGATTGCCCTGAAAAGTTAACCCTTCAAACTCGTTCTTGAACAACCCTTGATAGGCATACTTGTGGAAAACAATGTAGTGGAATGGATATCTCCAAAATGGTTTGGGAATATCATGTCGCAATCGGAAGAACCCGCCGGCTAAAATCATGAGCCCTTGAATTCCAGCACCGGTCATTATACCCATTAGGAAATTAGGCACGATGCTTGCAACAATCATCATCAGGCTCTCTACCAGCATCGTGCAAGCAAATAGCACGGAAGCAAAGTATATGAAGTGTTCAGCTCCTTTGTGAAGGCCAGGAAGGTAATAGGCAATTGCCCCGGGAATCAATGAAATCAGTAACAAGTATGGAATGGCAGAAAATGTGTTGCCAATTACAAATGCGCTTGTCCCATAATGCCCATTTAATCTTTCTCTTCCAAATACCTGGATATGTGAGAGAAAAATAATACATTTATAACAATTGACAATATATGCACTCAGAAAAATACTAAGCGGTGTACCGTATAAGAAACAGAACAGGATCCTCTCCAGTTCATTTGAAGTGAATAATATCCAATTAATTATATTGTAGGGATATTTTTGTCTTTTCAAAAGTAAAAAGACAAAAATACCCTATAATATAACTAATTGAATATTATCAATTTCAAATGAACTGAAGAGAATCCTAATTCATAATAAACTCCCTTGGAAGTAGGTCTTCCCTAATTATTAATCTGGCCAAGCTTTGATACAACCTTAAGCTAGGCCCACTGGAAACGACGCTTACAAGCCGGCTGAACGTCACCTATGTTAGGCCGGCTTAGCTTGAGCTAATCTAGGCCAGCCAGACTTAACTTGATTGGGTCAGCTAGACCAAACTTGTCATGGATGAGCAGGTGTATGGGGCATAAAGAAAAGATACATCATATATAGTACTCTAGCCCTAGCCACCTATATAGATTACTGATATTCCATTACAACCAGAAAATGATGGAAGCATGAGCTAAGAAAGTGGGTGCCACATGATCAAATTTTGTCGAGAAATGCTAAGCTTACAAACAAATTTTACAGAAAAACTTTTACAAACTGATGTGGTACAACATAATTGGATATAAGATAAATTCAAATTTTGAAAAACTTAATCATATTGTGCCACATCAGTTTATAAAATAATTTCTGTAAAATTTGTTTGTAAGCCTAGCACTCCTCAATTTTGTCAGCTCCATGGCCTTTCTCTCAATCGACTCTACACCGGAAACACTATAAAATGAAAGGGATTTGATTATTAAGAGGTACACAATTTTATTTTATTTTTTTTTGCCAGATACTTTTACTCACTTTCTTTCTCAAAGCCATTTGCTAACTTAGGCATCAAATTGACCTCTCGCTCGACAGCAGGTCACTTTGATCGTCCTCTTTTCTATAGGGCTTGGTGTGTGATCAACTAACATCTTCAATACTATTATAAAATTTTCCTTTCTCTTTTTTTTTTTTTTTCGCTTATTTTACTTTTCTAGATAATTGACAGAGAGAGAAAACTAACTGTCCATGAAGTTGATGAAAACTTTGTGGCAGTCACCATAATTGCTTCGGTTTTTACTCTTTCGCCAATGCAGTAAGTAAAACCTATGTGTGTAAAACTGATTAATAATTAAACGATGACTAAAACAAAACAAACCTTCATGTCCTCCACAAAAGAAGGGAATCCACCGATGGCCATGAAAATTAGGAACGAAGCTACAAACATGAGCAGTGAACCTCTTGCCTGAAAAAAAAATAAAAAAGTACAATTATTAATTTAGCTTTTCAAGTGATCTTAATTTGTGAGCAATATTATTCAATAGATTGTTATACAACTAGGATGACATAACAATAAACATACGCATTTAGATAATCAAGGCCTTTAAAAAATATTCAAGGCTCATTAATTTTACTGTCACATCGCCTCAGTCGTATGACAGTTGTATAATAGTTTGCTAAACAATATTTCTCTTTCTATATAACGAATACTCTAGGCCATGTGTGTATACAAGTTTGTATATGTTGTGATCTGTGCACGTGTGGCGTAGCATGGGAACTTCATCTGATCTAACCACTTAAAATACATCATGTCATATCAGTAAGTATGAAATGAATATGAAGAGTATCAGATAAATGAATGATTTACGTTAATATTTTTCACATTTCATGTTACAAATCAACCATATTAGATGTGTGGACTTCCGTAGACCCTACACAAATTCAATGGTGAACCTCGCAAATCCAATGGTTGATATATTAAATTTATAAGAATGATATGAGAAAAATATTTACGTGAATTCGTATAAGAAATCTCTGTCTCTCTCACCTGAATAGATCCATAGCTAGAATCAAAATCGTAATACATAGTAGCGAGGCCGAAAGCAAACACGACATAGATAGCTAGGCGCAGCCAGTAGTAGCCTAAATCCCTGTACATGTTCACGAAAGACCTTTTTGTAAGAACCACACACTGAGTGATAAAGCCTGCGTGCCTTCTCTTCTGCTTCTTCGGTGCTCCACAATCCTGAAACAGAGATGTCAATTTCCGTCTTTTATTTCTCTGGAAAAGTTGTCTTTCGGCTGCTTAATTACCAGTTTACATATTTCAGCTACTTGAGTTCGAACTTGTTGGTATGCCTCAGATGATTTATATGACTTTGTGAGAGTGTCAATTGCTTCCTCTATGGGTGTTCTTCCATCTAAACCTTGTTCAATATCCTGCAAGTAATTGAAAGAAAAGAGAAGATTTTCTTAGGGTTCTGAGGAGAGATTGTTTTTCCCCTTCTGGAGTTTCATCAATAAGACCGAAAATTTTCTGAGATTTCCTTTACCTTTTCAAAATCCTTGTTTATGGTTTTCAGGAAGTGATCAGATGGATTTTGGAGAGTCGGGCAAGGGAAGTCATTTGTAGCGAAAAACTGCATTTAATTGAAACAGAGGAAAGTTTAGTTACATATTCCCACACCAAATGTATTCTTAATAAGTAAAAATATTTAGTAGGCTGCAATATAACTTAATGATGTAGTAGTGAAAATTAACTCTTGAATTAACACTTCCAATAAAAAAATAATGACTAATTTTTATTGTTAAGTCATTCTGATTATAGGATAGTCTTATCACAGTCTACTTCGCACACATAAACATAATGAAATGAAAAATTAAATAAAATAAAATAAAATAAAACAACAAACAAACATAGATACCCGCTTCATTCAAATGATCAAAATTTGCAATGTCAGCTTTTGAACTTTCAATCTCTTTTAATTTCACCCATATGTTAGAATTTTCTATTAAATCCAAATGGATGATGCTAAAATACCCAAAATCATCCCATTGTATCCATAGCTATTGGATTTAACACAAAACCCTAATAGTAAAAGTAAAATTAAAAGAGACCGACATCTGAGATATCAACATTGTAAATTTTGATAATTCAAGGTTATGATCGCAAAACCCTTGACACCTTAGGGTTAAATGAAGTTTTCCCTATAAGTAATGTTATTTAGTAAACTGTCATATAACTAGAATGACGTAACAAAAAATATCAAACATTGATTGTTCTTTTTTGAGAAATGATAGAACTCATTCATTTTTCAACCATCTTTTATCCATCGATCTCCATAGTGAATAGATGAATCCACTTTTGAATTTGTGCATAGTCTACATGAGTCCACAAATCTAATGATTAATTTATTGAATTTGTAGGATGAGATGGGGAAAATATGATAAAATATTGACCTAAATCATGTTCTTTTACAAGTAATGATCCAACAACTAATTTTTACTATTATATCATTAAGTTGTATGACAGTAATGTAATTAAAGTCTACTAAATAATATTATTATTTCCTTTAAAAAATAAAAAAAAAAAAAAAAAAAAAAAAAAACCAGAGATACTTGCCTCATTCGCTGCAGATGCAGGACCAAAATACACTGTTCTCCCCGACGACAGAAGGCAAAGATTGTGGAAAAGCTGGAAGACCTCACTGCTGGGCTGATGGATGGAAGCAATTATGGTTCTTCCAACTCCATCCCTTTGATCCAGCCTTGCAATTCTGCTCATCACATAATACGATGCTGCACTGTCGAGTCCACTCGTAGGCTCGTCAAGGAAAAGAAGCTCGGGGCGTGTGAGAATCTCAATGCAAATGCTGACTCTCCTCTTCTGACCACCGCTGATGCCTTTGGCTCCCCACCCACCGCCAATTCTTGTGTTCATGGCATCCTGCAACCCCATTTCTGTGATTATCGTATCAGCTCTCTCCCTTTTCTCTGACTTTGACATGGAGTCTGGAAGTTGCAGGTGAGCAGAATAATTCACGGCTTCTTTCACCGTTAATGTTGTCATCAGAGTATCATCTTGTGTCACGTATGCCTGAGTTCACCATGGTGAAATTAAAGTAATTAGTAGAATTTAATTAGTGATATTTGCTACATTTCTTGACGAAATATATTTCTTTCTTGATCCAAAAAAGGGTGATTAATTTCTTTCTCTTTTTTCTTTTCCCTTACCGAGGTCCCATAAGCCAGCGCCTGTTTATGGCCGTTGATTAGAATTTCCCCCGACTGCCTTATGTTTGATTCTAATCTCCCTGCAAAATAAAATTTCAATTATGTTAAAACAGTTTTCAATTTTATATTTATATATATTTTGTCATTTGGAATGTTTTAAATAGAAAGTTTTTAAAGAGACTTGGAGAAAAAAAAGTTTCACATGAGAAAAAGTACAACTCACACCAAGTTACTTATTTAAAGTAAGCAATACTTGGGTGTACACACTATAAATAATCCACTGCAATCAGTTTAAGACACAGGAAATTCTTTGCTGAGATGCAACAATATCGCTTTACTCATGTGAATAGCTCTTAAAAAGTCTTGCGATGACTTTCCTCATTGAATACCAAATGATTTTTAGATGAAATAGTCAATGGTCCGATCCAACCAACGGTATGAGAACTAAGATCATAGGTTCGAGTCATGAGAGCATCACGTTGAGAGAGTGATTGTTAAGGTGCATTAGTGCCGTTCTACTCGTGGATGATTCTTAAAATATGCTTTGTAAGGTACAATTTTGAGTACTATAAAAGTCTTTAACTTTCCTCAATGAACACCAATTAATTTTCAAATGAGATAGTCAAAAATCTCTAAGGTTGTTCAAGTTTTGTTTTGTTTTGTGCAAACATAACCAAACTAGGTAAGATTTTTTGGACTCCATTGGATTTTAAAGAAATGTTTGTTGCCTAACAATAATTTCCCAAAAAGTAGCACCTTTACAGCATTCAATTTCCTGATGTATCTTTTAAATTATTATAAATTATAGTTGGGCAGTAGACCATACGAATTTATTTATTGGTGGGACTAGGTACTTCCATAATAAACGTGCCAGTTGAGTCTGTTTGTACTAAGATAAGTATATTTTTGGAATGGATCCAACTTTTAATTTTTTTCGTATCTTTTTGTTAGGATTTTTTATTAAATTCCTACAAATTCTCAAAATACCTTTTTTTTTTTTTTTAGAAAAAATATTTTAAATTTTTTTGCAAAGATTGAGGCATGGCTATTTTTGCAAATATCATTAAATTTGGACCAAAGTCTTAATCTTTGCAATTTTTTTTTTCCCCTAAAACAAATGGAAGTATTTTGAAAAAATTAAGTTTTCAAAAAAGGTGAGATTGCAAACAGTTGAAAAATGTATACACTAAATTGACAGAAATTGAATTTTAAAGAGACATTGCAAAAGTAATGACAATTCAAAGAAATAAAGCGAAATTTCTCCTAAAATAAATCATCATTATAACAAAAGAACAGCTTATTTTCTTATAAGATCCATTGCTTTTTCACTAGTTCAAAGAATCTAGATCCATGATATTCAACAAGTGAGAGAGTTGAGTAGAGACCAATTTCACCTTCATTTATGACATTCAGGCCTTATTTGTTAAACTACACCATAATCCCCCACATTCACTCACGCTATTCACTTTATTATCAAAACATTTTCATTTTTTTATCACATCACTCATTTTTTATATCATATCATTTACTTTTTATTATTATTTAAATAGAAAAAAAATCACTATAAAATAAAATTTTTTCACTTTCTAATATCACTTTTTCACTTTCCTATATTAATCAATATTTTCTTTTTTAATAATTTTAAATATAAACAGTGTCACGAGGGTTGTTTGCTGAACACCTCTCATTCTACAACGGTTGACGTAAAATATAATAAGTAACTTTTCATGAAAATAACGTCGATCAATATAAAATGAGTGAATTCAAGACAAAAATGATAATTTTACCTGCCAAAGCATCAAGGAGGGTAGACTTGCCACAACCGGAAGGACCCATTATGGCCAAGAGCTCGCCTGGTCGTGCAAAACCAGACACACCCGCAAGTATTGATCTGCTACCACTCTTTTTGTTTGAAACAGTCACCCACAAATCTTCCCATGTCAGGAAAACACCATCCTCCACCGACATACTTCTAACGACGACGTTTCCTCCTCTGTTACCTGCTGCAGGCACAAGACCAATATCAATGGTTTCCACCTCTAAAGATGTTGAACGTGGAGCTCTTGGGTTCTGGTTTACTTCATAATGACTGGTGTTTGGTTGAAGAAGGGAAGCCATGGCCAATTGTTAATTTGAAGATATGTGTAGAAAGAGCTGAGAAGAGGCTTGGCTTTTATGGGCGTTGTGGTGAGAGTAAGAGAGCTCACTATTTAAAAGGCAATTTATGCTGATGCTGAAGGTGCTACAGAGAGTATGTATGAGCTTGTACTTATCTCAATACTCAAAGTCGACAAAACAGATATTGTGATCTGAACGACAAGGAAGCACTTTTAAAGGAAATCGAAGGGTTAAAAAGCAGGTTGCTGTCATTTTCCGATGGATCTCATAAGAAATCTGTTGAAAAACTAGTAAGACCTCCTAATCTAAATCATCACATGGGCATTTCAAGTAAGAGATGTAATTGAATAGAAAAAATAAAAAATAAGGGATGTAATTTTATTGTGTAGCAGGTAGGCTGTATGTGTGACAGTAAATAGTTTCTTGAAATGATGTTTACTAACCCAAATACTTTTTGAATAGTGATAATCATAACACCAGTATGAGTGAACAATTATTTATGTTGGTGTATTATATATTATTATATTATAAAAAAAATATTGAATAGTAATATTAAAAAAATAATATTATAAAATATACTAGTGTGAGTGACTGTTGACTCACGCTGATATTATGATTATCACTGCTCAATATCTTCTTCCAAATTTGGTGATACTCCTGTATTTCTGTAGTCTTTTTATTTTATAAGATAATGTTAGGTGTTTTTCTTTTTTGTAATTTTCTTCTTCTTTTTTTTTTTTGTGTTTTTGTAGTAGGTGGATATTATTTTATTTTATTTTTTTAAAGAAAATAACATTTATTACTCTTATTTAATTTTTAAAAAGTAATATTCACTTATTACTAAAAGAATAAAAAAAATACTAAAATATCATCTAGTATTTCCCTTTTGTTTATTAGCAATAGCAGAAATATGTGGCATATAATTTATACGTGACACATTTACTGGAAACACATGGAGGTGGGTTGTCTAGGACATGCTCTGAAAGATGGATCCTATAATGATTTTTTTACATTTGATGCTCAAATGTTTAGCAACTCAAACAGAAAATTCTTGTGGGCTGCTTAACACATGCTGAACAGATAAATTCTTTAAAAATTCTCTTTTTATTTACTGTTCAAATTACTTAATAGTAAAGTTGTTGAAAACCACAATCTCATTTGTTATGCTCAGTTTTCAATCATATTCTAAAACTTAGGAGACACACAAATCCTTGTTTGTGTCCACGATTGAATTTGAGAGTACATTAGCTTATAGTTTATATATCTACACTTAATATCTGTGCTAAACTTCTTCTACGGGAAAAAAAAAAAAAAAGTGTGGAATATCCTACTAATCAAAGCTAAGTTAGCAAACTTCGTCTTTTAGTCAGAAGATGACTGCTTATGTCCCTTTTGTAATTCTGTCCAAGAATTCTACTAGCATTTGTTGTAAAAGATAAATATATCATAATGTTAATGCTTTGTTTGTTTGGACCTAAAACGTTTCTGCTAACGAAATAACGAAATAAAT
>NC_081544.1:9653472-9663765 GCF_901000735.1 Corylus avellana | reverse complement strand
GAGGAGTTTTTTACTTTTTTTTTAAAAAAAAAAAACTAAAAAACAAAATTTAGTTACCTGGGGCAGTAAACAATTCAGCCAAAAAAAAGTTTAAAAAAAAAAAAAATTTTTTTTTTTACCAGGGGCGACCGCCCCCAGGTCGCCCCTGCTTCTCTCCGCCACTGGGCTGCTTAACACATGCTGATCAGATAAATTCTTTAAAAATTCTCTTTTTATTTACTGTTCAAATTACTTAATAGTAAAGTTGTTGAAAACCACAATCTCATTTGTTATGCTCAATTTTCAATCATATTCTAAAACTTAGGAGACACACAAATCCTTGTTTGTGTCCACGATTGAATTTGAGGGTACATTAGCTTATAGTTTATATATCTACACTTAATATCTGTGCTAAACTTCTTCTACGGAAAAAAAAAAAAAAATGGTGTGGAATATCCTACTAATCAAAGCTAAGTTAGCAAACTTCGTCTTTTAGTCAGAAGATGACTGCTTATGTCCATTTTGTAATTCTGTCCAAGAATTCTACTAGCATTTGTTGTAAAAGATAAATATATCATAATGTTAATGCTTTGTTTGTTTGGACCTAAAACGTTTTCAACGAAATAACGAAATAAATCATAATGCTAATCCTCTGTTTGTTTTGACGTTGTACTATTAAAATGTTATCTTTTCATTTATAAAATTAAAAATAATAATAATAATAATAATAATTTATATCAAAAAATATTTATTTACACCAAAAAAAATGAAATAAATAAATAAATAAAACAAAAAAAAATTCAAAATAATAATAATAATAATAATAATAATAATTGGAAGGCCACCCCAGATCAGCCATGGGGTGGCCCGGCTACCCCCACCTCACGATGGCCCACAAGCCACCCCCGGAAATCTCTAGGGGTGCCTAGCTGGCCACCCCTCCACCAAGGGTGTTAGCACTACAAAAAAACAGATAGTTTCTGACGTAACAAACAGTAACCCAACTTTTGCCACGTCAGAAATTATTGCGTGCCAGTAAGCACGTCAATAATTATTTTTCTGACGTATTGAATGTGCCACATCAATATTTAGTGACGTGACACATTTCACACATCAAGAAATAGCAACATGTCAAATATTGACACGTTGCTAAATTTAAATTCAATTTAATTTTAAAAATTTTATTTAAATAATTTAATATAGTGACGTGGTAAAATATTGACGTGTTAAAATGACACGTCAATATTTATTGACGTGCCATTTTGACACGTCAATAAATTTTGATGTGTTATTTTAACATGTCAATAACTTACTGATGTGTCATTTTGACACGTCAATATTTATTGACGTGTCATTCTTTCGCACGTTAAAATTTAATAATAAAAATTATGTATTTTAAAAAAAAAAAAAGTTAACGATTAATATAAATTAATAACAAAATAATTAATGATTAATTATTACTAAGAATTAATAACAAAAATTTGATAAGAAAAGTTTTAATAAAAATTACTGATTAATAAAAATTGGACATGCATGTAGATATTTAAATATCTTCCAATATTTAGGCTTACCGGCCTTGGTAGGACGATCAGGAATGGCGGCTTTCAAGAGTATTAAAGATCGAGTATGGAAGAGATTGAAGGACTGGAAACTAAAATTCCTCTCCCAAGCGGGAAAGGAAATCTTGTTAAAGGCAGTCATTCAAGCGATTCCCACATATGGTATGAGCGTCTTTCTTCTACCAAAATCTTTGTGTATGGAGATAAATTCTGCTATACAAAATTTATGGTGGGGCATCAAGACCAAAAAAGGGTGCATTGGATGAGTTGGAGTCACATGGGGAGGTCTAAGAAGGATGGCGGGATGGGCTTTCGTGATTTTAGGAGTTTCAATATAGCTCTTTTGGCCAAACAAGCATGGTGACTGTGGCACTCGCCAAATAGTTTCCTTGCCCAAATTATGGAAGCTAAATATTATAGAGGTCGTAATCTCCTAGATTCCACGCTTGGCAACCAACCCACTTTAGCATGGCGAAGCATCTATAGCTCATGTAGCTTACTAAAAGAGGTCTTGATATGGCGGATTGGGAATGGGTTGAAGGTGCGAATTTGGAAGGACAAATGGCTGCCCCATCCCTCGACTTTTATGGTGCAATCGAGTCCACTTTTTTGGACCCAAATGCAACTTTGAATGAACTTATAGATGAGGACATAAGATGGTGGAAGCTCTCTTTGCTAGAAACTTTACTTTCTAAGGAGGATGTCCAACTCATTTTGTCCATGCCAGTTAGTGCCTCTTCATGTGATGATGTGTGTATATGGAGGGGAACTAAAAATGGACTCTTCTCTGTGAAGAGTGCATACTATATTCAAAGGGAGCTGGAAGCACTAGAGGTAGCCAAAAGTTCTTCTCAATGGGGGATCAGTACGGTTTGGAAATAGAAATGGGGACTGAAAATTCCCAACGTGGAGAAGAATTTTTTTGGCGAGCGTGTCATGAAAGTTTACGTACCAAATAGAATTTATACCGGCGGAAGACAGTTGAAGATTACTTATATCCTATATGCGGACTAGAAGAGGAAACTGCTAGTCATACCCTCTGGCAATGTTCTTCTGCTAGAGATGTGTGGAGTGTGGGACCTAAGAAATTACAGAAGAGTTCAGATTCTGGTGCGGGTTTTTTGCAAATTGTTGAAGATGTTTCCGAAAAATGCTCTATGGAGGAGATAGTTCAATTTGCAGGGATTGTTTGCCGAATCTGGTTGAGGCGCAACGACGTGGTGCAAAGGGGCGTTTTTTCACACCCTAATATACTTGTACAGCGAACAATAAAAGCTATTGATGAGTTCACTTTGGAGTTGGGACAAAAGGAGTTGCAAAATCTTCCAATTGAAGAACCAAGACCGCAGAGATGGACTGCTCCTATTGTTGGGTGGATGAAAGTGAACTGTGATGCTTCGGTGAATAAAATGAAGGGGTGGCTGGGTTATGGAGTCGTGGTGCAGGATGGAAGGGGATGGTAATGGCAGCACAATGTAAGACAACAAAGGGTAATCTTGATCTAACTCTAGCAGAAGCTGAGGCGGTTTTGATGGCTATTCACTTGTGTCAAACACTAGGTCTCCATTCGGTGCTTTTTGAAGGTGACGCACAACTTGTGGTGGACGGGGTAAATTCTATGGGAGAAGATTGGAGCAGGAAGGACTTACTGTTGGCAGAAATCAAAGATGAACTGAGGACTTTTCGTTAATGGCAAATGTCTTTTGTTTGTAGGGAAGGGAATCAAGTGGTACATGTTCTTTCTATAATAACCACTATGGCAGAAATAAACCAGATATGGATCAATAAGGTTCCTAATTGTATTCAAGATATTATTTTGATGGAGCAACATGCTCTATCTTCTTGATTTTATCTAATGAGAATGAGATGATTATTTTTCAAAAAAAAAAAAAAAAGATATAAAATAGTGCAAAGTGTTTATAAACATTTAAAAGGCACGTTAAATTTAATCTAGATTTCCTCCATACTGGTTTGGAGAACATTCCTGTCCACAACAATTAATAATTAATCATTATTGTAATTAATTTTATTAATGTTTCCTCCACATGCATTGATTTTTTACTTCGAATTAACTATATATATATTAAGGCCTTTCACAATATACGAAAACTTCACATTCATGTATTGATTATTTTTACTTCGAAATTAATCCTAGTTGTTTAATTAGACCTTTTATATATATATATATATATATATATATAGATAGCTGAAATAATTAGCGAGCTACGAACCTATCTAGCTAGCTATAGCTGTTAAGTATATATATAGGGTGTATATATATTCCTTTCATGGATTGGAAAAAGTCACTGCATATATAAGAACAAAAATCATACATCCTTAAAGCTTCTGCATGCCAAACACCACTGATGAGTTTAGACAAGCTATGTGTGAAAGTTAGTTAACTTCATAGTCAGCAAGGTGAAATATTGAGACCTTAAGCACTGCAGGATTCCTCTTGATTTGCTCAAACACACACACATCTCCTTCTTCTAAGTCTTTGTCTCTGCATAACTGACACCACCCTATAGTTTTTCCTCATTTTGATTTCCCACCATGGCTACCATAGCATCGGGCACGCCATTGTTTTCCATCACAAGTTTGAAGTCTAACAAACTGATGCCCACTAAGATACTTCCCAGCAAATTCAAGAGGCACGTATTGCACAAGAAACATTAAGGATTGAAAAATTAATTGTATATATATATAGCTAGGTAATTAATAAAAATATAATTAATTAAGGACCACTTTTCTAAAGTGCCACATGTGGCACGTCAGGAAGTTCTGACATGCCACATGTAGCGCGTCAGGAAGTTCTGACGTGCCACATGTAGCGCGCCAGGAAGTTTTGACATGCCACATGTAGCGCGTCGCCATCCCATCGCCTTAATTTCTTCCTTCTTCTTTTTCTTTTTCCCCTCTCCCTCTCCGCCTACACGTTTTCTTCTCTCCCACCCAACTCCCACGAGTACAGTGCCTCTCCCTCCCCCATTTTTCCTTTCTTTTCTTCTCCCTCAGCTCCAGCCGATCTAGCTCTTCCTCTCCCTCACAAAAATACTATAGTATTTTTGTTGGCTTAATTCGGTTCCAAAATGATGAGGGTACTGTCCATGGGCTCAAACACTGATATAGAATGCTCAGAATCCAATCACCACCGTTCATAATGAGTATCCACGTGTCATGAACATCTTTACAAAGTTTCAGCTCAATCGGACCACAAACGCTCATCAATCAGAATCGTTGATCAAGGTCGTACAACATTTTCTGGATGCAATTTCCCCCCTCTGCAGTGGGTGTCCAAACAGCCTAGCAGCCTGTCCGGACACGAATTCCAGCAAGCCTATTTTGCTTGCTCGCACGGCTCCTGTCCGGACAGCAAGCTCCCCTGTCTGAACAACCCGTAAGTTTTACGTCCAAAACGTGTTTTTAAGTGGGCCGAGGTCTAGGGTTTTGTAGATGTTATCAATACATCTTTATAGAAGAGAGTGATATGTGCCAAATATTGCATATTTGAACCCTTTAATTTACTTTTTTTATTCTTTTAGTTGTGTTATTATCTGATATTCTGGATTAGTTTTGTGTCTTTAGTGTTTTGTAGGTTGCTATGGGAAAGCCGCAGGATTTATATGAAAATTGCACACTTTGGAGAAGCAGCCAACGGACTTGCGATCGAGCATAGGATGATACGATCGAGCGCACTGTGATCGAGCCATGTGCCCTACGATCGATCGCATACGCGCACAATCCAAAGCTCATTGCGCGCGCATGTGTATGCTGCATAGGAGAATTGATGCTCGAGTGCTCTCGAGTGCACTAAGTGTGCGATCGAGTGCACCTGTCCAATTTGGCAATAGTTTTATCCGATTTCAACTTGTAAAACCCTAGTTTTAGGTCTGTAAATAGATAATTATCAGTTTAGTTAGGGGAGGCTGCGAATTTTGAGATTTCAAAGGAGAATAAAGAGAGTTTTAGGGTTTCCTAGCTTTTGGATTTCAACTTTGTGATTCCATATTTGTAAGTACTCAATTTTTCATTATAAATTTAATTAATCTTGTTTTGTATTTCAATAGCATAAGAGGCTAAACCTTCAACTAAGGTTGAAGATGAAATCTTTCTTATGATTAGCACATCATTCCATGTATGTAATGTTTCCCAATTTAATGATTTAATTGCCATATTGTTTTACTTTAACTCAATTAGATTAAATAATTCTTGAATATCTTTTGTGATTCAATGATACACTTGATGATTTAAGATTATTCAATACAATTGATTGATTGGTTTTCTTTGTTAAAAATTGGATTTCCCTTGTGATTTATATTCTGGATACAATTGATATTTTGATAAAAATTGGATATTTTCTTGTGATTTACGGATATAGTTAATGGTTTAATTATTTATTGGATTTCTTTTGTGATTTGGGTTATGTATGGGTACACGAGATGTTTTGATTAATTCTTTGATGCAATAGTAAAACAAATCTAAAATTTATATGTGAGAACTTCAGGAAATATTATAGATCATGAAATTATGTTGCTATGAATTTGTGAGTGCGGATTCTGAAACCTTAGTGTTTCGTCATTAGATTACATTCAGATTAAATTGTTTATGCTTTTCATTTTTTATTCAAACAATAATCTTTCAAAATTTGGAACTAGGTTAGGGTTCAATTAATTTAGATTTCAAATTTCTTTCAAGAACATAATTCCTTGTGAGATCAACCTCGCACTTGCATAATCTGTACTACACACGACTCGTGCAGCTACGAGTAATTATAATTTGTACAACAGAGAGATGTACGAATTTTAGAACCCTAGAGTTTGTGAGAGGCTGTACTTGAGTGATCAATTGTAGTGAGCCGTATTATTCCTCGTAGAGGAGTTGTGTTAGTTTCATTATGCTTAATTGAAGTCTATCAGAATGGTTCGGTAAAGGTGAATCACGTTAAAGAAAATTGTGAGCGCGGAGACGAGTTGGAGGCTTGTCAATCTTACAAAGTTAAGGTGTTACATTGGTTTGTAAGTGTTCCTAGTATCTGTAATCTCTAGATAATCTTTTGACAGTGATTTCCTAGTTTTGGCTGCCCCTGAGAGGTTTTACTTTTAGAACGTTTTCTAAAAGGTTTCCTCTTCATCACCAAAATTCTTTGTGTTGGATTTTACTTATTTTGGTGATTGTTTGCTTGTTGATAAATATCTATTAATTATGCATAAACTTTGATAATTATCCGATAAGAGTTTTTCAATTTGTATCAGAGCAGGTTCTCTCCATGAAGGATTTAATTCCTGAGTGTGATCCTTGTTTCTTGTTTAAGATGTCTCAAACCCTCAAATATTGCATATTTGGACCCCTTAATTTGCATTTGCTAAACCTTTAACTTTATTATTTTCTGATATTTTGGTTAGTTTTGGTCTTTTAGTGATTTGCAGGCTGTTAAGAGAAAAATGAGGCTTTAAGGTGAAATTTGCAACTCATTCCATTAATTCTGGGGCCTAAGACACTTCATGGAGCATTGGCAGCAAATTGGGATCGAGCGATGATTCGCACTCGATGAGTTCCACTAAAAAGGCCATATCTAGAGTTGTATAGCTCGGATTGAGGTGATCTTGGTGTCATTGAAAAGCTAACTCAAAGATCTACAAAGTCATGTTTCACAAGAGTGGGCTAATTCCGACTGGAAGTGTACTCGAGCGCACATTTAGTGCGATCGAGCTCACTCGCGCCCTGTGCAGCAGCAAACTTGTTGCACGAGTGCGATCGAGCGCACCTAGAGTGTGATTGAGCGCACTCGGCTGACATGGCAGCGCTAAAACCCTAAAATTAGCTTATAAATATCATTATTTTTCATTGTAAATGGACAGAGACGCGCCAGGGGCGCCGTTCTTGGTCGTTTTTCATGTTTTCTGGGTTTTTGTAACTTGGAACTCGAATTCTTTTGTAAGTTTTTAATTTTAAAGAAGTAATTTAGTTTCTTTATGATTTATTTTGTCATGAGAGACTAATTCTTCAACTAAGGTTGAAGATGAAGCCTCGTCATTGATAAACATACATGTTCTTGTCGTTTATATATACAATTAGACTATTTTATGAAAGTGTTGTTCAAAAGCCAATTCAACAGTTTGATTAAGTTTAATTGATTAAATGTTGGTTTTATACTCATGCTTAATTTAATATTCGTTGTGTTTTGTCTGGGGGTACATCGAATGATTGGATTGAGACTAATATCCATTGTGATCTACGGATACAGTGAATGATTTGATCTCAATTAAATATTCGTTGTGATTCTTTTAACGGATGGATTCATCAAATGATTTAATTTGCAAGTTTACAACTTTTGAACAATGTATTTGGATTGACTATTGTATGCATAAAATGCAAGACATGTTGTTTGATTTGACGAGAGGGATTCGGAAACCTTAGTAATTTGCCATTACGTATTTTTAAATTGTTTAGTTTAGTTTATGATTTTGCACGACACAATTACAAAAATCGGAACTAGGTTGAAATAGGATTAGTTTAGATAAGAATTAGTTTTCACAACACGACTCCCTGTGGATTCGATCTCGCACTTGCACACACACTTTACTGCACCCGACTCGTGCGCTTGCGAGTACAATTAAATTTGTACATCAACCTAGGGCTTAAAAAATTCCTGCTTTCTCTTTTGTGATAAGCACCAAAAGTTTAAGGACACTTTCTCAAAGAGAAAACGAAACAAAACAGTGAAACAAATAAAATCAAAAGATCATATTCCAAAATAAATTTATTTCACTGTCTCAAACTTGTGCAAAATGTTTTACAAAGAGAAATGTATAGGATGAGAGTGGCTATGTCCTAGTATGATAAGGCTTGACTTTTGATTTGATATACTTGTCAAAACCTCATGGTGGTGAAACTTTCTTCTCATTTTGTAAGTTGAAAGTTTTTCTCTTTGGATAGCTCACACACACACCACACAAGCATGGGTTGAATGGAACATTTTTCTTTGCTTGGGTTAAGCAATATGATTTTCTTGTCATTTCTAGTGTCATGTATATTTTGCATTTTTGGAGCATGTTTGGGATATTCATTGTACAATACATGAGTCATTGATATGTGTATCATGTATGTTCATTTGACTTTTTTTTTTAGGGAGAAGCATGTTTTGCTTTTCCAGTTTCTTGTTGATCATTGAGTCATATGTTAAGGGGAAGTTTTTGGTGATGTGTGTTCATGATCTTGCATTTTACGTTTTTTCTACAATTATGAATTTAGTTTATGTTATTCATGTTCCACATGTGCTTTGACGTATTTTGTGAAGTGTTTCAGGAAACATGAAGACCTTTTGTTATTCTGTGACAAAAAGGGGAGTAAATATATGGAATTGATGGGATGTCTCGGCATATTGGTTTTGTCACCGAATTGCCAAAGGGGGAGTTTGTTAGTATTTTTGTTGGCTTAATTCAGTTCCAAAATGCAAAGCCTACTATCCATGGGCTCAAACACTAATATATAGTGCTCAAAATCTAATCTTCACCATTAACAATGAGTATTCACGTGTCATGAACATCCCTACAAAGTTTCAGCCCAATCGAACCACAAACGCTCAGCGATCGGAATTGTTGATCAAGGTCGGACAATATTTCCAAAATGCAATTTTCCCCCTCTGTAGTGGGTGTCCGGACAGCCTAGCTGCTTGTCCAGACACCAATTCCAGCAAGCCTATTTTGCTTTCTTGCAAGGCCCCTGTCCAGACAGCAAGCTCCCTTGTCCGGACAGCCCGTAAGTTTCACGTCCAAAACGTGTTTTTAAGTTGGCCCAGGTCTAGGGTTTTGTAGAAGTTATAAATACATCTTTATATAATAGAGATGTACGAAATTTTAGAACTCTAGAGTTCATGAGAGGCTTTGCTTGAGTGATCAATTGTTGTGAGCCTTATTATTCCTCGTAGAGGATTTGTGTTAGTTTCATTATGCTTAATTGAAGTCTATCGGAAGGGTCCGATAAAGGAGAATCACGTTGAAAAAGATTGTGAGCGCAAAGACAAGTTGGAGGCTTGTGGATCTTATAGAGTTAAGGTCTTATATCGGTTTATAAGTGTTCCTAGTGTCTGTAATCTCTAGATAATCTTTTAATAGTGATTTTATGGGCTTGGCTACCCCAGAGAGGTTTTACTTTTAGAACATTTTCTAAAAGGTTTCATCTTCATCACCAAAATTCTTTGTGTTAGATTTGACATATTTTGGTAATTGTTTGCTTGTTGATAAATATCTGTTAATTCCGCATAAACTGTGATAATTATCTGTTAAGCGTTTTTCAAAGGGTTTGGCAGCCAGCCATATATACATATGTGTGGATGAAAGAAGGAGAAATTTTGAAGTTGTTAGGTGTGTGTGATTGTTATAAATGCAAATTTTGAGCACCAATATTTTTAAAAAGGGTTAAATACCTCAAACCCCCCTAGGGTTTACCAACTTTATTTTTTCCCTCCTGGGGTTTCATTTTTATCACAGGACCCCCATGGGGTTTTGATAAAGGACCAATTTAGTCCATCCGTTAGTTGACTGTTAGTTGACCGTTAAGACTGACACGTGGACTAATTAGATGTTGACACGTGACATCTATTTAATTTTTTTTAATTGAAAAAAATGTATTAAAAAAAATTTTTTTAAAAAAAAAAGAAAAGGAAAAAACTGGGGGTGGCCGAGGCACCGCCTGGGCACTAGGGGGGTCACCCCCTTGGGCTTCAAGGGGGTGGCCGAAACCACCCCCAATGGTA
>NC_081544.1:9418709-9653452 GCF_901000735.1 Corylus avellana | reverse complement strand
AGTGATCAATTGTTGTGAGCCTTATTATTCCTTGTAGAGGATTTGTGTTAGTTTCATTATGCTTAATTGAAGTCTATCGGAAGGGTCCGATAAAGGAGAATCACGTTGAAAAAGATTGTGAGCGCAGAGACAAGTTGGAAGCTTGTCGATCTTATAGAGTTAAGGTCTTATATCGGTTTATAAGTGTTCCTAGTGTCTGTAATCTCTAGGTAATCTTTTGATAGTGATTTCATGGGCTTGGCTACCCTAGAGAGGTTTTACTTTTAAAACATTTTCTAAAAGGTTTCCTCTTCATCACCAAAATTCTTTGTGTTAGATTTTACATATTTTGGTAATTGTTTGCTTGTTGATAAATATCTGTTAATTCCGCATAAACTGTGATAATTATCCGTTAAGCGTTTTTCAAAGGGTTTGGCAGCCAGCCATATATACATATGTGTGGATGAAAGAAGGAGAAATTTTGAAGTTGTTAGGTGTGTGTGTGATTGTTATAAATACAAATTTTGAGAGCCAATATTTTTAAAAAGGGTTAAATACCTCAAACCCCCCTAGGGTTTACCAACTTTATTTTTTTCTCCTAGGGTTTCATTTTTATCACAGGACCCCCCTGGGGTTTTGATAAAGGACCAATTTAGTCTATCCGTTAGTTGACCGTTAAGACTGACACGTGAACCGATCAGATGTTGACACGTGGCACCTATTTAATTTTTTTTTAATTAAAAAAAATGTATTAAAAAAAAAAAAGGAAAAAATTGGGGGTGGCCTGGCCGGATGGGGGTGGCCAAGCCACCCCTATGGCCAAAGGCCACCCCAAGTTTTTTCCTTTTCTTTTTTTTTTTTTTATTATTATTTTTTTTAAATACATTTTTTTTAAATTTTTGAAAAAAAATTAAATAGGTGCCACGTGTCAACATCTGATTGGTTCACGTGTCAGTCTTAACGGTCAACTAACGGATGGACTAAATTGGTCCTTTATCAAAACCCCAGGGGGGTCCTGTGATAAAAATGAAACCCTAGGGGGGAAAAAATAAAGTTGGCAAACTCTAGGGGGTATGAGGTATTTAAGCCTTTTAAAAATTACGTGTCGTTTGAATAGTAACACACTGTTCAAACAACACATTTCAACGCGTGAATAGTAACAATGTTCAAACGTCGCCTAATAGTGACGCCAATAACACTATTCAAATGCCGCGTAATAGTGACATGTGAATAATAACATTGTTCAACGCCTAATAGTGACGCATGAATGGTAATAATGTTCAAACGCTGCCCAATAGTGACGTATGAATAGTAATATTGTTCAAACATCGCCCAATAGTAACGCGTGAATAGTAATAGTATTCAAATGTCGCCTAATAGTGACATGTGAAAAATAATAATACTATTCAAACGTTGTCTTTCAACACGTGAATAGTAATATTATTCAAATGTTACTACTTTATAAATAGTGTTGTTTGAACAATAAAATATCGCAATTTAGTGACGTTTTTTCGAACATCATTAATTGACCCTTCTTTTTCTTTTTTTTTTTAGTGTGATGTAAGACGAAGAGGCCCTCCCTGTCTGAGCAACTTGTTTGAACACGATGGGTGGGCCCCCTTAAGCAAACAGTCTTTATTGGAGAGGGCTCTCTCTTTCAGCCTCTGCCCAATTATAAGATGGGAAAGGAATAATAACACTTAACAATTGTTGTGATAATTTGTAACCAAGTCTAACCACCATTTTGTAGGAAAAGGATGCAAAAAACCACAAAAATATTGGCAGGAGAGTGAAGAGTGTTGTTTCACCTTTCATTCTGTTAAGTCAAAATGACAATTAATAATAAAGTTGGAATCAAAACAAATTAATATAATGATTCTTACATGTTAAAGTAAACTAAAAAACGAAAATTTGAATATAACTATACATTTCTGTGTGTATATATAATCAGCCTAAACAAGGAAATAAGTCAATCAAACAAACAAAACAAATATCAAAATATATTCTTAAATTCCACCTCAAACTTAAAGGTGATAATGTAAATGTCAATTTGAGTTTGGAGATGATATTACGAAAATGTTCAGATGGATGTGCTTTGGTGAACATATTAGCTAACTAATGACCAGCATATGCAATAAGACAAAGGCGAAGAGTTTCATGCAAGAGATGGTGGCACGCAAAATAGCAGTCAATCCTTAATTTGTTTATTGCGTTTGTGAAACTGTGGTGTTAATAAGAACACGGTACTCAACTTTAGTACTACAATAGGCAATAATTCACTATTTCTTGCTAAGCCAAGAAATGAGAGAATATGGAATAGAAAACAATAATTTGTGGTGGAACCTACTCAATCAACTTTTGAATACACATGTAAGTCTAATGATCAGTGAGAAGATAAATGCAAACTGTGAAACAATGTGCCCTTCACATAGAAAAGGATTCAAAGAACAAAAACATAGTGAACTAAATGCAGTGCGATCATGAACTCACTAACAAGATGAACAGTATAGGCAATGTCTTGTCCTATGACAGTAAGATAGATGAAAATCCCAACTAATTGTTTATGGAAAGTGTCATCTAAAAGTAATTCACCATTAGTGGCCTCTTTTCTTTTCATTTTTTTTTTTTTTTGTCTCTTTTTTTTTGTTTCTGTTTTTATGAATAAGCAACTTCATTAAAAGCACAAAACCAAAACACGAAAGTAGCACCAAATACGCCCTACCAATGGGCTAAAGCACAACCTCACAAAGGCCTAACCAACCAAACTAAACCAGAAAACACAAAGCTGCAGTAACATCAAAACTGCAGGAAAAGAAACCAACAAAAAAATACCAACATATCAAAACCCCTCAAAACCATAAACAAACCTCACAGAGAACAACCCTAACAACAAACAGACCACAAAACATAGCCTACAGAAACAGCTTACAACAACAAATCTGTAGGCAGGTTCCACAAAGACAGTAAGACAAGACGCTCTCTTAGGAAATTTTTCCTTCCCAACTATTCTAGCCCTCACTTCCCAAAGAATTTTCTTTAGAAGTTGCTCTTCAGTGTTAGGCTGGCCAGAGTGCTTAATCTCATTCCTTGTGCACCAAAGATTATAGATTACAGAACCCAAAACTAGGCGGCAGATGAGACCTTTGAGAGCCTTATTCCCCCAGTTGCTGATTCGTAGCTGCAAAATCTCATCCCAAATTACAAAAGGGTTGTCCACTCTGCATCGAAACATAAAAAACTTCCAAATTCGATAGCTAAAATTGCATTCAAAGAACAAATGATCTCTACTTTCAGTTTGACTATGGTAGAAAAGACACTTGACATCACCTTTATAACCCCACTTAAGCAAACAATCCCCTGTGAGGAGCCTATCCTGCATAGCAAGCCATAAAATGAAAGCTTGCTTGGGTATGGCTATAGGGGACCACGCCAGTTTCCACCAAGCTGTCTCCACCTTCTTCTTTCTAAGAATCTCCCAAGTTTCTGAGCTAACATAGCAGTCTTTCCTAGAAGCAGTCCTTATAGGCTTATCATGAAGACCTAAACATACTTCAAGAAGCCCAGATTGAATTTCAACTAAGGTCTCAGATCTAGCTGGTCTCCAAAACCAATCTCCATTAAGGATAATAAAGGAAAGTTTAGCCTCCACACTGCTCTGAGCATCATAAACCACCCTCTGTCCAAAAATCTCCAATAGAATACCAAAAGGATGCCATGGATCCCGCCACATTTGAATATTCTCCCCATTGCCATCCTCAAACTTCAAGAACCTCTTAGTAATGTCCCTCAACTTTAAAATCTTCCTCCAGCTCCAAGAACAATTTTAGGGGATACCAACACTCCAGAAACTCTTTCTTTTTAGCAAGTTTTCCTTCACCCAAGCCACCCAAATAGAACCAAACCTAGCAAAAAGGCTACAAACATGCCTAAGCATAGAAGTTTGATTCCAAACTTCCAATCTTTTCAACCTCAAGCCTCTTTCCCTCTTAGGAAAACACAAATCCTTCCAGGAAACCTTTGTCTTAGGGAGAATAAAAATTCCAGTCCAGTACACTTACAAACTGTACAGAACAAAGGACATTAATTGGAGCCTACCTACATAGGAAAGATTCCTAGACAGCCAAGAATCAATGGGCCCTGAAACTCTATCCAACGAAGCCCCACAATCTGATGCAGACAATCTAGTGGAAATGAGAGGAACCCCAAGATACCTTACTGGAAGATGACCTTCATTCATCTTCAATTCACCCAACAGTAAATGCTTCACTCTACCCGAGAGACAAGAACGAGAAAAAAAAAAAAAAAAAAAAAAAAAAGCTCTTGGAAGGATTAGCTTTTTGTTTTTTTGACATGTCCACACAAGAGAAGGGGGAGTGGAGATTCGAACTAATGATATTCGCTTCATGAGACGTGGTTCACAGCCGATTGAGCTACCTCTTGGGGATAGAAGGATTAGCTTTCAAACCAGAAAGTTCTTCAAACTCAAGCAAAGCAGCTTTATTGATGTTTATGGACCTCAAACTAGCCTTAGGAAAAATAAGAAGATCATCTGCAAAGCACAAGTGAGTAAGTTTTAACTTCAAACACTTAGGGTGAAACTTAAAACCTGAACCATCATTTGTATGGTCAACCATAATCCTAGCAATCACCTCAATAGCTAGCCTAAAAAGATAAGGAGATAAGGGATCCCCCTGCCTCAGCCCATTCTTTCCCTCAAAATAACCAACCAAAGTTCCATTCAGACAGATAAAAAACCTATACAAGGTAATACACTCCTTAATCCATCTTAGGAACTTCTCTGGAAAACCAAAACAATGAAGGCTATGTATCATGAAATCCCAATTAACAGAGTCATAGACCTTCATAAGGTCAATCTTCAATGTACACTGAGCATCCCCTTTATCTTTGTGATCATTTCTAACAATTTCCTAAGCCAACAAGACATTTTCAGAGATATTTCTTGAGGGGATAAAAGCTGATTGATTCAAGCTAACCAAATCACTCAAAAGTGGAAGCATCCTATTTGAGATGATCTTAGTAATACACTTATAAACCACATTGCAACAAGCAGACCAGAAGGATTCACCTTCTTAGGAACCAAAGTAAGGATAGTAGCATTTACTTCTTTAAGCAGCAGACCAGAGGCAAAAAAAAAAAAACCTTTATAGCTGCCACCATCCCTTCTCCAACTATAGACCAAGAAGCCTTTAAAAACTCAGCTGAATAACCATCAGGACCAAGAGCGTCAATTGCAGGCCTATGAAACAAAGTATCCCTTATCTCCTCAGCAGTAACCTCCCTCTCCAACTTAGCTACCTTATTAGAAGGAATAGCAGCAGGAATAAGAGACCTAATCCTATCTACTTTCTCTTTAGTAAACTGCATCTAATTGGTCCCTAATAGCTTATCATAAAACTTCACAACCACCTATTTGATTTGCTCAACATCCTCCACTCTAGTTCCATGCTCATCCCATAAATGAGTGATAGTGTTCTTTGCATTTTGAATCCTAAGGCAATGATGAAAGAAACTATTATTTTGATTACCCAGCTACAACCATTGGTTCCTAGATTTTTGTTTTAAGAAAGATTCCTCAGCTTTTGTGATAGACACTCCCTCTCCTTGAGCAAACAGTAAGCCCTCCCAAAAGAAGCAATAACTTCCTTATAAGCTGGATCAAGATTATCTTGAGCCTCCATAACTCTCTTCTACAGATTCCCAAAACAAGATAGGTTCTGCTTCTTTAAAACAACTTTCACATATTTGAGCTTAGCATACAACTAGTACATAGGAATCCCATCCGCCTAAATATCCCATACCTCCTTAACCCAACTCATAAAATCCTTATGGTCCAACCAATAATTAAAAAACTTGAAAGGCTTAGGACCAAAACTCTGCAAACTGCCTACTGAAATAATAGCAGGAGAGTGATCAGAAATGCCTCCTGAAAGGAATTCCACAATAGTCTTTACAAAGTAGCTCATCCAGAACTCATTTACCAAAACTTTATCCAGCTTCCCGGCCACAAACCGAGGCTCCTCACTCTTATTAGTCCAAGTGTAAAAGCAGCCACTTGAATTGAGGTCCAAAACCTCCAAATCATTTAAACACTGCCCAAACTCAACATCATATAAATTCAACTTATCAGACCCCCACTTTTCTGCTAAAGACTTAACAACATTAAAATCTCCACAGATCATCCAAGGATTGTTAGCTACTCTAACCTTCATAGAAGCTAGATTGATCCACAGCAGCTTCCTATCCACACCCTTGTTATCCCCATAGATAAAAGAATGATACCAACAGAGATTATTCTTGAGGGAATTAATGACACAATTAATGCTTTAAGCACTCTTATCAAGCACAGTCACAGTAAAATCTGACTTCTTCCAACAAATCCAAATCCTCCCCTAAATATGTTGATCATACTTATATTAATAGCCCCAATCAAGAACATTGCAGGATCTAATTTTATCAGCTTTAGGCAGCTTAACCCAAGTTTCAATTAGGCAAATTAATCCAATCTTATGAAACCTAACCATACTCTTCACCTCTTGTTGTTTAGAATGATGATTCAAACCCCTCACATTCCAAATCAAGAAGTTCATGTAGTAGGAGAGAATCGTCTCATCAAGACCTCCTCCTCTTCCCCCATTTTGCCTTTCCCTTTAGCTAGCAAGAGATTAGCACTCTACTCATTCAAAGCATGCTCAATAACTTTTTGAAGAGAGTTAGAAACAGCACCTAGTCCTCTCACCTCCCTTAATTCAAACTTGACATCAGCTCTAGCCAACAAGCGAAAAGAATTAGTCCAATGCCTTTGACTATCACGAACAAATGGTTTAGAAATATGAGTTCTCCTAGCACTTCTAACTTCATTTCACTGGTCTTTAGCTACAACACCAGGAGTAGTCACAATCTTAACCTCGGTGACCTTATTAGTCACAGAACCAATTTGTTTAGGCAATTCCTGCTGAACAGGTTCAGACCTTCTAGGAACCCAAACCTACCTCTCAATTTTAGTACAAGCATAGGTTAAATGACCAAAGGACTTACACTTCTTACACTTAACAGGTAGCCAAGGGTACTCAATACCTACTACAACCCTCTCCCCATCAGCAGCCACAACTTCAACCTCCTTAGGAAAATAAGAATCAACATTCACATCAACCAAGACCCTAGCAAAGCCAAGCCGAAGCTATTCTTCATTAACAGAATCAGCACAAAGAGGCTTGCCAACACCACTAACCACATAACTCAAACAAGTAGAATTCTAAAACTGAATTGGAAGATTATGTAGCTTGATCCAAACAGGCACTGTAGATAATGAAATCTTAAGGAACTGCATACCTGGAGTCCATTTCCACAAAATTAGAGGTTTATTTGCTATATGCCAAAGTTTTGCCTCTAAGACCTCATCTATGATCCTTTCATCAGCAAATCGAAACAAGTATAGACGATTCTCCAATAAAAACACCTCAACTTTTCCATATTGAGCCCACAGAGTATCCACAGTACGTTTGAAAATATAATAGGGAAGAGGTGTTTGTCAAGAAATTGGGCTACCATAGATGGAGACCAATTCGAAATTCCTTCCTCAATTGCTTTCTTAGGAGGTTTCACTACAACTTTACCATCCTCACGAGAAGGTGCAAAGTAATGCAAAGCACCTAAAGATTTCTCCGATCGAAACAATTGCCTCCAGTCCTATGCTAAATTCTTCTGATCCAGCTTTTCAACAGGAACAACAACTGTTGGCTCCCTCTTAGTCTCAGAGAAACCAGGATTTCGCAGAACCACCATCTCAGGAGTAGCTGAGATAACCTCCACACCATTAATAGCCAATTTAACAGTAGAGACACTTCCAGCAGGTCTCCAAGCATCCAACTCCGAAATCACAACTTCACAGTCCAGTGATTCATAAATCTCCTCCACCTCACTCAATTCAGCATCACAATCCAAAGAGTGTGAAGCATTTTCCAAAGCAACTGAAGCCTCTTGTACACGCAACTTCGAATTCTTCTTCCTGCCACGACCCCTATTTGCTCGCTTAGCCATAAATTGCCAATTGAGCACTCCGCCAGGTAGGGATTGTAAGAACCAGAAATATCCAGCAAGTCTTCACCGGAAACACAGTCTTCGGAGAAAGCATGCGCCTGCGTGCACGAAAACAGAAGAACGCGTAGATTAGAAACGCAGGAAAAATAACTACCTCAAAAAACGTCAAGGAGACCTTTGCCATGTTAGTAGAGGACCCAAAAACCTGTCACCATCAGTGGCTTGAAGCTTGACATAAGAGGACTACCAACGATCTTACAATCAGTAAGTCTAGCAAGTGAGATAATATCATAAGCATATTTAGCCAGAGAAAGATAGCTAATACCATCTAATTAATTAGAAGACACTTCAAATCCTAGAAAGTAGCTTTAGGAGCCCAAATCCTTTTATGTCAAATTGTTAGCTCAAAAAATGCTGAAGGCTACTAATGTTGGCATGATTATTATCTATATATATTAAAAGAAGAATAAGATCAGCTAGAGATGTACGAATAAAAATTAAAAGGATAGTTAGACCATAATATAACTTTTTTTGTGTGTGTTTTTATTTTTATTTTTTTGGCGCAATGCATAATGTTTCATAAATTTACGGACATGTGCTTCACCGGTAAGAAAGGGACATTGCGAGACTCGTTGAGTATGGGGTCTCTGAGCATCACGTGTTGATGTTGCATCCATGATCCAGCAAACTGAGTTCATGGATGACGTAGTGCGTGTGCGAGACTCATTGAATATGGGGTCTCTGAGCATCACGTGTTGATGTTGCATCCATGATCCAGCAAACTGAGTTCATGGATGACGTAGTGTGTGTTTGGAACACTACTTTTTTTTTTTTTTTTTTAATAATAATAAAAATAGATTAATTTGAGATAAAGGTCAATTTTCTTTTCTTTTCTTTAAAACGAAAGTTAAGAAAATTATTTAGTTATGTGAAAAAAAAAAAAAAAAAAAGATTTGACTTTTTTTTTAAAAGAAAATTAAAAGTTGATTGATGTAATATAAATGTAAAGTGCTTTTTTTTAAAAAAATAATAATGAAAAAAGAAAGTGAAGATAATATGTTTGGAACACTACTTTTTTTTTTTAATAATAATAAAAATTGATTAATTTGATATAAAGGTCAATTTTCTTTTCTTTTCTTTAAAACAAAAGTTAAGAAAATTATTTAGTTATGTGAAAAAAAAAAAAAATTAAAAATTGATTGATGTAATATAAATGTAAAGTGATTATTTTTTTTGCAAAAAAAAATTGAAGATGATATGGAAAAATGCGTTTAACCATTTTAAAAAAAAATAATAATTGCTAAACTGGCTATGATTACAGGTTTGTTGGACAAGTAATTTTAGAAATAAGACTCGTGTCTCATTTGAATACTCATAAAATTGATGTAACTTTTAAAATTATTATTGAATCAAATTAAATAATGGTCAATACAAATTTACTAATAATTTCAAAAAAGACAAAAAAAAAAAACATTTTTTAAAAAACATTTTTTTTTTAACAGTATTTTTGTCCGACATGCAAACTCGATAGGAGGCAATTAATGTATTAGTATTGTACATGCAAACTCGATATAAGAATGACTATAATCTTCTTAATGTTCTTGTAAATGTGACGTAAATTTTAAAATTATTAATAAATTAAAAGTTAAAAATTAATAATAATTATATTAAATTTAATAATAATTTTAAAATTTATGACATATTTAAAATAACTTTAAAATAATTCTAACCATTTTTATATCATTACTCGTACGTCCGAGGTTGCCATCAAGCACAGCAAATAACAATAATGCGAATACAGAGAGACATCAATCAATCAAAATAGTATGGGACTAGTGCAGTACGATTGAGACAGCTGTAATAAATTAAATATGGGCTATAAATTTTCTTGTACAAATTACTTGCTGTAAAAGTCACAATAAATTTTCTGGTACAAATTGCATGTTGTACTTGTACAGTTATATTATATCTAAACGCCCTGATAAATTTGCTGACTCATACAGTTTCTTACGACCACAAAAACTTACACGTAGTCACGTAAATATCTAACAATTGTAAATATATCTTGAGAAAAATGATTATCTTTCTCATCTTTAGTCTGATTTTTACAAATTTATTATTAAATTTGTGAGACTAAAAGTGTTTTCAGTTATCATTAGACATGTGATTATTACTATTAAATTCTAAAATTACATTATTTTTAGAAGGATAGAAGAGAAACTTTAAAATTGCTCAATCCAACAATATCAAAATATTTCCTCATTGTAAAATGTAACATGCTATGTGCATATATGTACATCCAACAGGAACAATTAGAGAAAAGTCTACACCCCCTTAAACTACTATCTAATTGATAATATTTTTCTAAATTTTTAATTAGGACAACTACAATATCTCCCAAATTACAAAAAAATTGATAATGTTCCTCCCAAATGCCAATCAAAAGACAAAAATGACCTTAATTTTTTGTCAATAAAACAAAAATGTTTTTTTTTTTTTTTAATTTTTTTAATTCCACTCCCTTTTTTGTTTAATTTTAGTTTTATTAATGATATTTTCGTCATTAATGGGGACATTGATAATTTTTTGATAGTTTGGGAAAATGAAACATTGTCACAATTAAAAATTTGAAAAAACTATTATCAATTAAGTGGTAGTTTAAATAAATATGTGTACTTTTCCCAAAAGAACAAAGACAAAGACAACTGCAAATTTCAAAGGCAACCACCACAAATACCAATTATAAATATGCACTTACCACCATAAACAAAAAGTAGAAAAATCATTAATAGCAAAATATTTCTTCCTCATAATACATAAGTACGTAACATGCACATGCATGTACATCTAACACAACAATAAAGACAAACCATCTCATATCATTATTAGGGGTGTATAATGGGTGAACAACCGAAACGGTGTTTGTAATACCCAAATTATTTATTAGGGTTAAATGAGCCTTGGATGGGCTAATTAGTTTGTTAAGGTTCATTAGCGACCATTGGGAGTAAGAATTTCGACTTTTGTTTCAATCGAACGTTCAAAGTGGATAGCTGAACATTCAAGTCAAACTCTAGGTGCAATGTCTGAACATTCAACAATAACCCTAGACACTAACATTCGAAGTGTATGATATGAATGATTAATTAAAAATCAAATGACGATTGGTCTAATAGTATACTGAACGTTCGAAGGTACACCATGGATGTTCAGTAGTTGGCAATACTATAGATAAAGCTTTACCTTTATTCTCAGACTATAACATTATGGTTTCATATTAAAAAAATAATGAATAATCCACATAGAATGTGTGGTTTATAAGGATAGTAATAAGTCTCACATTGCCTAGTTATTATGTGAAATTAGGCTTTATAAGAAATTTTATGAAAGTTTTAAATTCATTAGTCATGTTGGAGCGATAGCGTAGATGTGGCTAGCACTTTTTCTTGGATCATTACAAATAATATCAAAGCCACTTAGTAATGCCAGACCATGTGGTATTTGAGCACTACATGATGTGGCCTTAATGAAGATATCTAAAGTTTAAGATGGAAAGTTTTTAACACCCTGGTCCTATATTAGAAAAATAAATAATAGCCCACATAGAGTTGATGATTTATAAAGATAGTCGTGAGTACTAAGTCTCACATTGTCTAGTTACTTAGGTAAAACTAGACTTTATAAGAAATTATAGGGAAGCTCCAGATAGACTAATCATTTTAGGGTGATAGCGTAAATGTGGTTAGTGTCTTTTTCTAAATCGTTACACGGACCATTGGGCATCTATAAATACACTCCCCTCCCCCCCGCCCCGCGTCAATGCCCTTTCAGTCTATTTCCACCCCTTGCAATCCTTTTCTCTCGTGTGTGTGTGTGTGTGTGTGTGTGTGTGTGTGTGAGTAATTTGGTTGAGAAGGAGTCTCTTGGTCCTTTGTGCTTCTAAGGAGGTAATTTTCTTAGTTCAACTCATTCTTGTAGTCGTTGTTTCACTATTGGTTTGTTTTCATAATATAAGCTTGTAGGTTTAAACCTCTAGGCTCTAGATGTTATTTGTTGACTTTAATACTAGTTTAATGATAGATTAACATATTAATGATATTTGACATATTATGGCTTAGGACTCTGTTAGAGATCATGTTAAGACTTTAGAAGTCAGTTGCAAGTTTGTGTTCATTCAAAATAATAATAATAATTTGTTTAGTTTTGGTAACACTTCTTTGATAGGAGATGCGATTTTTTTTTTTTTTTTGTCGTTATTATATATATATATATATATATATATATATATATATATAGGGACTAGGGAATGGTCCAACTATTAATTAATTGTACAGAAAATCAATTCCAAGATCATGATATTTCTCTAGTCATTGCAACACCAAAAAAAAACAAAAAGTATTGGCCGGATATGAATTTGATATTCCTTCGCTATATATATATAAAAAAAATAATAATAAAAATAAAAAACATGAGCTTATAAACCGTAAAAAGGCCCAAAACACTAAAGAGGCCTAAAAGGCACATTATTTAGAAAATGTTAATGGTTAATAATCGACCTTTAATAACCACATAATCACTTATTGTGGTTAACCAATAACTGGCCCAACGGTTGTGGTTAATTTCTAGCCACAAATCTTTTCTCGACATTTAATTTAGCCACCAGTGAATAGTAAAAAAACGATGTCAAAATAGTGACTCATTTATTGACTTGCATTATAAAAGGTCGCTAAATTGAAAATTCTAAATATAACGTCCACTTAATCCCTTCAAATTATTACTTTAATGATAATTTACCCATCAAATTATCAATTACGACAATTTACCCCCCAAATTATCAAAACAATGACAATGTACCTCTCCAAATACTAGCAAAATGACGAAATTACCCATATATAATTTTCAATAAAACAAAAATACCCTTAAAATTTTGAAGAAAAAAAAATAGTATTTTTGTTTTTATTTTAGTAAGGGTAATTTTGTCATTTTGTTAAAAGTAGAGGTACATTGTCATTGTTTCGGTAGTTTGGGGGTAAATTGTCGTAATTGATAGTTTGAGGGGTAGATTGTCATTGGGGTGGTAGTTTGAGGGGATTAAGTGGACTTTACATTAAATGTTTTATAAACTCCGGCATCTTCTAAATATATCTACGTTGTATAAATGCTAGAAACTTCTAAATTTGTAGGCATAAATGTTGCTTATTTCTTATTGGAAAATGCTAGGTTTTTCTTCTAGTGTTTTCTTGGTGTCCTTCCAACTGTGACGTGACTTTTAAAATTATCGTTGAACTTGAGATTATTATTATTGACTTTTAATCTATTGATGATTTTAAAAATCACATCATAGTTGAGAGGACACCAGAAGAATAATAGAAGAACATTAACATTTCTCTTTCTTATTTTTCGGTGTATACGCATTGCTAGTCAAAGGTCAATTTATCGGCTAGTTATGCATTTATAGAAAATGTTAGTAATTTTTACATTATTTTATATATATTTGTATACATTTAGCATTTTTTAGAACATCCAAACACAAAAACTCACTAACTTGAAATGATCAAATTCAATCAATACTGCATCATCCATGGTGGATGAGGAGCCAAGATCAGCAGTGGGCCGCTTAAAATCTCTTTTATTTTATGCTTTACAACACTAATTTAGTTGTATTGAGGTTTATTGTCGGGTTACCCAGCCCATTTGTTGTGTTTTGATATGTTGTAATTGTTTCCTTTTTCCCTTTTTCTTTATTTCCTTGAAAAAAAAGTAAAAAAAGAAAAAAAAAAAAAAAAAGCAGAGATTTATGTATAGACATAATTAGGGGTGTAAACGAGCCGAGCTTGAGCGAGCTTCCCTTGTTCAGGCTTGGCTCGTTTAAATTTTACTCGAGCTCAAGGGCGAGCCAAAAAAATCGAGCTCGAGCTAATAATAAGTCTAGCCGAGCCAGCTCATTAATGTTTTTGTTTTTTTTTAAAAAAATTTAACTTCAAGTACTCTTAAACAGCTTAAGAAGTTAGTTTGCATATGAGTATTTGCTTAACCTGGCTAATCGAGTATGGAGCCTGAGTCAATACAGCAAGGCATTTGGTTTCAAAGAGAGAGGATATGCAACCTTTTATAGATAAGCAAACTTGGAGATTAATGTTTTCTTAACAATGTGGGACAAGTTAACAGGTTACATTTAGACTGCATTGAGACAACGCCCCTACAAAAAACTATTTTTTCAACGTCTCTCTCTCAATCCCCCTCACCAGTCACAACGCATCTTCCACCTGAACTCTCATTTCCCACTCTCTCACTCTCGCTCATCAAACAGGTAGTGATAGTGTTTGAGTCTGTATGATTCTTCAATAGTTTATGCCTTTTGCAATCTCCCTCAATAGTTTCTATTTGATTCTTCTTCCTTTCGTTTGGGTCTGCTCTAATTGAATCGAGGTTTTTTTAATGATTGCTCTCTCTCTCTCTCTCTCTTTAATCACGAAGGGTTTAGAATTTTTCATTCTCTAACGCTTAAATATAAATGCAATTTTAAGATTTTAATAATTATGAGATTTATAATTAATTATGTATTACTTAGTTTATATATATATATATATATATATATATATATATACACACACACACGAGCTTATACGAGCTTGCTCACGAGCCTAGCCAAGTCGAGCCGAGCTTGCTTCGTTTAATATTCGAGCTAGGATTTGTGTTCATAAAGTGCTTCATTTAATATTCAAGCCGAGCCTGAGCTTGCTCGCCATACGCTTCGCTCACTTAACAGCCCTAGACATAATATGTGATGTTATGTTAGTTTCGAGAAATGCTATGTAACTAATCATGGGCGTGTGCTTCATGTAAGATTGTGCTTGGACTAGCTTTTAATTGGGTCGGTGGGAGATGTAAGTTGCCATTTCAGTAGTCTTTTGGACTATTTGTTCAAGCCAATGAGAATTAAGTTAAAGATGAAATCATGGGCTTTCATTCGATTTAAAAATAGTAGGCGCTATTTCATGGGTAGTTGAAAATATCTTTCCAAATATTTGGTTTCTAATTAAGACAATTCAAATTTGTAATTTGTCCCTTTTTGCAATTTTGGGATTTTTTTCAACTCAACAAAAACAAAGCGGTGTCATCAGCCCCACAAGGATTAGAACCACCTCCATGTACAACACTACTCCTTAAACCACTAAAAAACATGTTACTTTCAAAATAATTTTGAAAAATAGAATTTTTAACTAATGGGCCATTATGTCTGTTTTTTTTTTTTTGACATGTTCGCACAAGAGGGGGAGGAGAATTCGAACTAGTGACATCTACTTCATTAGGCGTAGTCCCAGCTGATTGAGTTATCTCTTGAAAACTTCTTTTGAGCTGTTAGAGTAATTAGAAGTGACGTGGTACATTTTTGAACGAATGTTAATTGGGATAACATAATTTTTACTATAATTTTTTTTTTTTTTTTGTAAATTTAATGTAACTGTTTAAAATTGGTCAAATAATTATAAACAGTCACATTAATTTATAAATAATAATAATAATAATTATCCAAAAAATAATAATTAGTAAAATAATTAAATAAAAATATTACTTATCAATTCAATTAATTAATGACTAGATAGTCAACTATATACTTTTAATTATTAAACTAATTATGAACAACCACATGATCAGTTGAAAATTACAGTAAAAACATTCTTAAGGAGCAGCTCAATCAGTTGTAAATCATACATCATGAAGTAGAGATCATTAATTCAAATTTTTTTTCCCTTTCACTCCCTTGTGCGGACATGTCATTGGTAAAAGCTATTCAGCCTATATACCATTAGCACTTTTCTTTATAATCATGTATTGGAACAAATGAGAGGAAACTCAATTGGAGAGAGTGGTGAACAGGTTTATGAGATTTATGGATTTCTGCATTATTTAGGTGGAATGTTTTGTCGATTTAAACTTTTATGGGGAAAAAGCAAATTGTTATTTTGTTTTAAGCCGTTACCAATTAATTCTTTTGGTTTTCAATTTTATCAAATAGCATATTACATTTTGGGCCATTATCAATTCTGTCCATATCTTATTACTTCTTTTTAACAAATGTGTGGAATTATTTGATAACAATTCAAAATAGACAGAGTTAATTTACTTTGTTTTTGTTTTTGTTTTTGTTTTGTTTTTTTTAGAAAATACACTTTAACCTCTAAAAGTATTAATCATTTTACGCTTGTACTTCAAAACTTAAAAAAATGACATTAGGGTCTTCCATACTACTACTCCGTGTCAAATTAGACATTTTTACATTTTTTTTTCCAAAATACCCTTAAGTTTATTAAAAATTAAAATTATTAAATAACTAAATTTTTTTAAAAAAAATTAAAAATACCAAAAGGGTTAGCGCCCCCCCCCCCCCCCCCTTTTTTTTCAAATAAATGTTATTTTGTACATTTTTAATTTTATTTATTAATAATTTAAAGAGTATTTTGAGAAAAAAAAAATGTATAAGAGCCTAATTTAACACACAATGACAGTATATGTCGTTTCAACGTTTTACAAAATAAATAATAATTGGAGGAACTAAAATATATTTTCCTTTTTATTTTTTCACTTAGTGAGCTCGTCTTGGTGGGTTCCATTTGTAATCCTAGGTGGCGATACTTTACTGGGCACGGATTCATTAGATAGATTACAGGATCAGAGTGGATTGGGGCGGCACCCTTTCGACAGTCCACTCTTTTACCGTTAACTTTTATTGTATTCCCAAAGAGACCCTGACAACAGCACCCCTTATCTTGTCTCAGATACATAGCAAAAGGAAGAGGAGGAGAGAGAGAGACTCAGAAAGATGACCCTTTTCCAGGTGCTAGAGTGACCCTGCAAGGTACTTTTCTTTCTTGAAGCACAGGAAGTCTAATATATATTACTAGGATATTTTCTTTTTAGTTCCAAGTTTTGTATTTTTATTTGAAATTGTCTATCTATGGAATGTTAAAGAGTACGCTATGATTGTTTGCTAAATGAAATCTTCCCAGTCTGTGTTCTTAGGAAATGTTATTACTGAGTGTTGGAATCGTTTGAAAAAAAGAAAAAAAAGAAATGAGTGAGACATGTAACTATAAGCGCTAATTACATTTGCAATATCACTCCAAAATAATTGCAGTTTTCGAAGAATCGCTTATTTAGGAGTACTTATGAGTGTCTTTATTAACCGCTCACTCTATGTGAGCTACTATTTTTCTTAATATGAGACTGAAGTGTTACATGACATGTCATGTCACCGAATCGACTTATTCTAATTTAAGTTCATCCACAACTAGACTAGGCAGAATCCTTTGGGGAACCAAGAAGGATGGGGAGCCTGCAAGAAAATACTAGTACTATAGCTGAATTATTATTTTCATTTTTACACTTTTGGGTCAATTATAGGCTGCATTATACTTAATAACTAAATAAATCATTCACAAACTGTTCTCAGCCCATTCAGTAAGATATAAGGACATTTTAGGATAGAAAAGCTAAAAAATTTAAACAGTAAGCAGCTGGACTTTCTTTGTTATCTACATATCGATTTGATGGAATCTCTGTATCTGTTTACATTGATGACTGACTCAACCTTCTCTCATATTATTTGGTTCATTTCAAGCAATTATTCAAGATGCCAAATGATTGCAATATTCTGAAGTACTTAATTTCTTTATTTTGATTGATGGTTTGGTGCTTCTGTTAATATACAATGTATGAATTGTGCCATTGGATGTAGCAACCAGGCCCCATATAAAACCATGCTGTACATGATCACTGATCTGTCTTTATGTAACCAGGCCTAATAGAAAAATTTTCCAGCCTCAAGTAACTTTCATCATTTAAGTGCAGATCCTTGTTACTATTATTCTTTTCTTTTTGTTGTGTTTTTCAACTGTTATTCTCTATGCTTATAGCTCAATAGCAATAAATGTCTCTCTCCTTGTTTCTAGATAATAATGATTCGAACAGATTACCAATGGCCTCCACATTCTGTAATCTAAACCCAGGGTCTGGTCTGAAGAAACTAAATGAATACCTCCTGTATCAGAGTTACAGGACAAGGCAAGTTTCATTTCTTTCTTTTACTCTCAGAACACTAGGTAATTGTTCTCGTGAGACTGGACTTCTTTGGTACAAGAATGGCTTCAAAACAGGATTAATGCTATTGTGATTACTTTAACGGCTTCAAAACAGGATTAATGCTATATTGTAATTACTTTTTTTATTTTTTACCTTTCAAATGACTAGGACAAGAAAACACCAATCATGAGATAGTTCCTTCTTATACCTCTCAACTAAATTGAGTTCTGTATTATTCTTAGAAGCTTTGAATAAATTTAAGACATTCTGTTTGAAGTTTACAGATACTTGTGATTTATGATTCCAATTTGTGAGGTCTATGAGTGATCTTATAAAGGATAGTGGAACCCATCCAATCTGGCTTTTTGTAGAGAGAAAGAATAGTTCTTTTGCATGGTGAAATGCTAAGAATTTAAATTTTTGGAGCAGATAACTTTTTGGGAAGCATGTCTTACTCTTACTGATTATTATTTGAGACACCTTCTCCTTAGATTGCAAGATTGATGATTAGCTAAGAGTTAAGATTTGCCTTATTTGGTTTTTACTCTAAAATAAATTTTCTTTAGGGTGGACGAGTGAAAGGGAGAGAGGGCTCATTACCAAATTTTCAGCATTCACTGACATTGCTCATTTCTAGGTGTAATCCGGACTCCAAAAGATCATCATGTTTCTTCAACAATGGTAGACAACTTTTCCAAAGAACTTGCATAAGACAATTAAAATTCAAAAAAGGGCACCAATCTCGACAAGTAATTTTGGATAGTAAAGCAGACCATTCTGGCACTACCAATGAAGAGGAAAAAGAAGGTGCTGTTTCTAAGGCAACCTTGATATGGAGGGCAGTTAAATTACCAATATACTCTGTTGCTTTGGTTCCTCTCACGGTGAGTTTTTCTAACACTTTAAGTACCATTCTAATCACTTAAGATTATAGTTGTTAGCATCAGAAATAAGTTTTTGGTAAAGCAAATCTCTTAATTTTTATCTTACTCTTTAATTTACATATAATTTCAAAGTCTTTGTGTGTGTGCACTTACTAAATAATTTGTCTGCAACCAAATTTACTTATGATAGCACTCAGTGTCTGCTTCGCTAGTGGTGAATCCTGAATCAAGGTTTTGGCTGGCAAAAGGACAGTTCTAAAGTTGTTGAGAATTTAGGAAGAATGTTGTCTAGCAAAATGACAGTTCTGAAGGAGTGCAATGTACTTTCTTTTCTAGAAATGTGAACATAAATTAAGGGCTGATTTAATCTTTTGTGCTAATTTGGTGAAAAGTTTGCAGTCTTTATCCATCCACTCACTTTTTATTTGTCACAATGAACTTTGAATATGTTACTGTCAACTGGGATCAGAATCTCAATAATGCACTCATCTGTGAGTCTTTTTCCCTGCAGATTAAATCATATACGCTTCGTTTGTGTCTTACTCTCTTCATTTTATTATTCACAAGCAGGTAGGCAGTGCAGCTGCTTATTTTCAGACAGGCGTCTGCTCAGCAAAGCGTTATTTTGTTCTCTTGGCTTCCTCAGCTCTTATTATCACATGGCTTAACTTAAGGTGAGTCATTTATTTTTTCCTATTCAAAGGGGAAAAGGAGGCTAAAGGGTTAAGGTGAGTCATTTGCTGTTTCGGGTAGTGAGTTGAGTATGAGTTGTGTCTGAGCAAGCTTAACTGTGAATCTGATACAGAGCTACAGTTTATCTAGTAGGCATTGAAATATGACATTTCTTTTGTTTTTATTTTTTTTAGGTTTCAATCATTGTTTTGTTGTACTTGCATACATTTATAGTATGAGGACACACACATATGGAGTAGCTGTTATTTTCTTGTTGGATTCCTTCCTCAGGAATCCAACAAGAAAATAACAGCTAGTTGCTTTTTATCATTAAGTACCTAACCAGACTACAACATCCACCCAGTCTCAGACCTCCTATACATGAGGATTCATAACAGATTTGCTTCTTTCAATAGTTCCTAATAATCCAGTATAAGCTGAAGGAGAGTCTTTAACTATTTTGCACAATAACTTGTTATATTCTAAATGAGTCTTTTGCTATTCTCAAGCCATAGCTCTCATTTAGCAACTTTGCAACTAATTGTCATGCTCTTGGCACTTGGCAGGTTGACTTCCTGTTTCCTGCAATATGTAGAAAGTACACGCTTGCCTTATACTCGACCTTCGGCACTATTTCCCAATCCTAACTCCTCTGATAAGAGGGTTTAAGACTCCATATGCTCATGTTCCTGATCTTCATTTCATGCACATACTTCACCTACAAGAGCTTTAGTCGTTATAGACCACAGATGCCATAATAGAGAAGCTACATCCACTCTTCAAGCCTTATAAGGTCCTCTCCCTTATAGTACTGCATGTGCCCTTCCAAGCCACCAAACCAGCTTTTCTATGCACATGGGCCATCTCATGACATTGCTGTGCATTTCTGATACCAATTTGTTGCGAAGAAACCTAGATCCAGTCAGATTTCCAACTAAATTCAATGACACAACCTATAAGTAAATGGAAGCACACTGACATACATGGTTTGACCTTTGGCATAGGTTCACAAGCAAAACTGACAGTGTATCTCAATAGAATCAAGGAGGTTATAGTTTTTTGTTTCAGACAAACCCTGACCCCTAAATGCACCTAAATTCTTGATCCTTTTCTACTCTCTTTTCTATTTCTCTCTCTGAAATAACCCTAAGTGGGCCCTTATGTTAGTGGTCATTGCAAGAGAAGACGATCCGGTTGCATCCTATAATTACATGTGTAGAGTCATCTAATGAGCTTAAGTCAATATTCCAACAGAAATCCTTATATTCATAACTGTAATTTGTTGACTCCCTCCTACTAATTATCTTCATGACAGATTTATGCTAACTGCTTTCCTCTGGCCTCTTCAGCAATGACGTTTATGATTACGACACTGGAGCAGATAAGAACAAAAAAGAATCTGTTGTAAACCTAGTTGGCAGGTAAGTTCTATTTTTTGTTTTTGGATGTTATGAAATTTTATTTTTAATTCATTCTATGTTTTAATCTAGAATAACAATTGGCTAATTACAGTATGTAATGCATTTGGGAAGCCGTACAGGAACCTTAGTTGCTGCTTATTCATTTCTTGCCCTTGGCTTCATGGGGCTGACTTGGGCCTCTGTGGAGGCTGGAAATATGCGTTCAATAGTATTACTGGCATGTGCAATTATTTGTGGTTATATATATCAGGTATAGACATGACTGTTGGAATTTTTGGAAGTAAAATAATGAATTCTAAATCTTAGGTGGAAGAACTAATATGAACAGTTATGTATGTTACTTAGATGCCACTCTATGCAAAAGGCTTTTCATGCTTTTTACTAAATTTTTACTTAGCTTCCCATTTTAAAACCATTAATTTTATTCAGTCTCTTAAGTAGTAGAAGGGTCTTCAAGCTCCTGGATTTTGAAATATTTATAAGAACTTGATTCCCCAGTGGGCAATAACTTTCAACCTAAACATTGGAAAACCATGTTTTCTCATTGCTATCCTAGTGCCTTGGTTTAGTGGCAAAGGGCTGGGGTTCGGCTTATGGCAGGTCTTAGGTTGGAATCTTACCAGAAATAAGGAACAAAGGTTTTTGCATCTGTTTGATGTTGTCTCTATTGCAGTGTCCACCATTTCGGTTAAGCTACCAAGGATTGGGAGAACCCCTGTGCTTTGCAGCATTTGGCCCATTTGCTAGTACTGCTTTTTACCTAATGCAGGGCAGCCCAAGGTTATTTGACCTATATATAGCTTTATATTTCAGTTTTTGCATGGCTATAATATTGACTTCAGGTGGTTTTGACAGTGAGATGAACTATCTTCCCTTAAGTGACACAATTCTTTCTGCATCAGTCCTTGTTGGCTTCACAACAGCCCTTATCCTTTTCTGTAGCCACTTTCACCAGGTATTTTACTTCTATAGCAACAAACTCTGCATTCCAGTTTCCTTGGTTGACTGTGTCAGCTGACATGAATTACCTATCATTCAGGTGGAAGGAGATAGGGCAGTTGGAAAAATGTCCCCTCTGGTGAATAATCTTAACTGGCCTATTAAGTTTAAGACATTGAAAGAGAAACAAATAAAGTAATATAATTTATCTGTATTTTCATATTTGTATGCAGGTAAGGGTTGGCACCAGAGGAGGTTCAAGAGTAGTGAAGGTGGCTGTCATAGCACTTTACTTCTTTTTGTTTGCTTTTGGTCTAATCAAGGCCCTCCCTTTTACTTGCATTGTAAGTCCTTTAATTGGATATATGGCAATATATTTCTTTTTGTTTCCTCTTCCTTCAACTTTCTGCCTGGTTAATTACTCATTTTAGACCGGGTTCTCGTCGCTCATTTGCTCAATAATGGCTTATTCCAGATTCTCTGTGCTTTGACATTGCCCATGGGAAACATGGTCGTTAGATACGTCGAAGATAACCATAAGGTCAGTGGTGAACTTGTAAGATGCCTCAATTCTTAGATTTCAATTGTCTCTATTTCTGATAGAGCCATTACATATGATTTCACAATTGTGGCATCATGCCATGGTGAACACCCAAAGATGCAAATTTGCTAAAAAAATGCAGTCCAAGTGATAGTTGTGCCAGATGGTATATGTTGGTTGTGCTATGATTGGGAAGTGTATGGGATGGTGAAATCAGAAAGCAGAGGGAATGCAGACCCTATTCTTTTTTCCTTTTATTTACTAACCTAAATTTGGATTTTAGCTTAGTTTTATAAAATTTACTCTTACAGGACAAACAAAAGATCTTCATGGCTAAGTACTACTGTGTGAGATTGCACACATTATTTGGAGCTGCATTGGCTGCTGGACTGGTGGTGTCTAGAATGGTCACTAAAGGAGGATATGTTCCAAGGCTTATCTTCTCTTGAGGCCTCAAGAACATGATAAACTAGAGTTACATTAGCATTAGAATTAGAAATTATGTTAGATTAGAATTTGTATTGAAGTAGAATTTTAGTTAATAAGGATTATTAGTTATCAATTAGGTTAAGATGTTTATTTAAAATTAAGTCTATCATTAGTTGAGTATTATCTATCTTATCTTATTGTAAGTGTCTATTTAAAGACATGAGAAAAGTTAATAAAATAGTCAATGAGTTAATTTATCAAATGTTTACCTTTGTTATTGGGAGGTTTAGGGTTCCTCGAACTACCCTAAAGTAAGGAGGCCTAAGTTTCCACGAATAATCCTGTAAAAAATTATTATTTTTGTAATTTTTCATCCCACATTATGTAGCATGTTACACATTATGGATGACGGGATAAGAATGATTGTTATCGGATACAAGTTAGATGTGTACAAGATAGTTTGATGGATTGAGAAACAAACTATGAGACTTGGTCCTAGACAAATGTTTTGCGTTGTCATACAATATTTTGCAATGATTTTAGGGAAGGAATGTAACACATTGGTCCTATATTGAGAAGATGAGGAGTAGTCAATATAGTGTGTGATTTATAAAGATAGTCATAAGTACTACGTTCCATATTGCCTAATTACTTGATAAAATTATGCTTTATAAAGAATTCTAGAGAGTTCCAAATTGATTAGTTATTTTAGAGTGATAGCGCAAATGTGGCGAGAGCTTTTTTCTGAGTCGTTACAAGGAACCTTTTTGTATCTCTTGAGATACCTATAGTCTTAAGGCTAATCTAGCATCAACAAACATGTGATCGAAATGCATTCATCCAAGTTTTGAGATTTGAGAGGATTTGTTGGCTTCAGATTATTTGTAGTGTGAGGACTGAAGAAAATCACAAAGGAATTACAAATACATAACGGAATAAATGCAAAATAGGGACGGGTTTTTATGTGGTTTGATTTATGACCTACATTCACATGATAAAGCCTTTGCTCTTATTGACTTAATAATCTGATTGTGTACAAAAGACTCTATTTATAAAGCTTAGAGATGATTTGAATTTATTCAAATCTAATCAAATCTCTAAATGTAGGGTAATCAAATATACTCTAAAAAATTCCCTCAAATTTAAGGTGAAAGATTTTGGAAGGTTGAAGTTGAAAGGAAAGCTTTTTCGCCATATTTTTTTGGAGATGGTAGGTGACAGCCGAGGTTAGAAACTCGTTGGAGTTGGTAGCGGCCAGCCGCAATGACTAGAGGCGATCAACAACGTTATTAAAGATGGGCTTTAATAACAATTTTCGGATGGAATACGCTCATGTTTTTAGTCTCAGCTTGCGGGCCCATTTTAGTATAGTAAACGTCAGAATTTCAAAAATCCCATTTCATCAAAAGTTGTACACATTTTAATTAACTTTCCAATTACACTAGTTTCACCTAAATCCGATTATTTAGCCCAAAGTTATGCTTGTGATTCGATTTTTTCTACTTTTGAGCCACGTCACAATCTTTTCTCATACGGTCACCATCGTATATGAAAATTTAGGCACAACTCATAGGCTTTTGTCGTCTAAGATGAATAATCTCCATTCTCCAGCATAAATAAAAAAATTAAAAAAAAAAAAAAAAACCCTTGTAAGTATATCTGAATTCAATACACTTACTAACTATAAAATACAATTTTGGGAAAACATAATATCAACATTTCATGAATATCACTACCCTCTAAGGAGGTGGTGGAGGTAGTTCAATTGGCTAGAGACCACGTCTTATGAATCGGAGGTCACTAGTTCGAATCCTTCATCCCCTCATGTAAGGTGGTGGAGGGGAGCTATTATAATGCCCCCAAAATTAATTAAAATGTTTTCATATTCATTGATTATTATTTATCATGTACATATAAATCGTCCTTGGATTATATTCAGTTGACATGTAAAAGTAGACTTCTGGATAAAATTTGGACAACGAAGTTGATGAACAAGTCTAATTGGCAAACGAACAAATCATAGGAATAATGCTAAGGGTCATAGTTTTATCCTCCCAAAGTTGACGTGGCTTTTAAAATCACAATTGAATCAAAATTCAATAGTTATCCATTACAAATTTAATGGTGATTTTAAAAGTCGAATCAATTTTAGATGGTGAAAAGAGGATAATAAGATGGTTCATATCATTACTTCAAATCTTAGATCCTTATTTGCCCAAAAACATTTTCCTTTTCCATTTGTTGAAGCGATCCAATGACCGCGTTGTACGGATTTTCATTGCTTCATACTTGAATCCTTGAAGAGAAGGAAAAGAATAAATAAACAGACGGGAAGAGAGAGAAAAAAAAAAAAGAATCCATAATGGCTTACGGCTTAGTGCTTGAAGTCTCAAAGAGAGGAAAAGAATAAATAAACAGAGAAAAGGAGAGAAGAAAAGAATCCACAATGGCTTCCCGCTTGGTGCTTGAAGATAAGAAAATAATAAAGAAAGAGAGAAGGAAAAAAGAAAGAAAAAATCCAAGCCTTTAAAGAAATGAAAATAATAAATAAACAAAAGAATGGAATGGGGGAGGGGGAAGAAGAAAAGAATCCACAAAGTGACAAAAGGGTTAAGAGGTACAAATAGAGAACATGTTTGAAACAGAGAAACAAACAAAACCCATAAGAAAAAAATTTATACAGAGAGAGAGAGAGACTGAGAGAAATCTTGAAGGATATGGGGAGCAAATATTTCATCCACGAGCATCCATTGATCTTTATAGAAGATTTGAACGTTGAGGGAGAGAAGGAAGTTGTTTGTGGGGTATGCGAGGAAGCACCATTGGGTCCCGGGTACAAATGCTCCGAGTGCAATTTCATCTGCCATAAATCATGCTTCGAGCTAGCCGACGAGATACAACATCCCTTGCACCCAAACCACACCCTTCGAATCCGAGCACCACAGCATTATAGTTACTGTTATGCTTGTGCAAAATGTTGCAAAAGTTGCTTCTTTTACCATTGCAATGACTGTGATTTCAACTTTGACACTAGATGTGCTTCTCGCTGGCGAGTGGATAAGGCTGATTGTCACCAACACGTGTTCACTCCCTTCTTGAAACAAATTCAGGTCACATGCGAGGCTTGTGGTGAGGAAGGCAAGGACAACATATTCCTATATTGTAGTATATGTCTACTCTTTATTCATGCCAAATGTGCTTTTCTTTCACGCACCATCAAAATTCTAGATCATGATCACCTCCTCACACTCACCTATTCTATTAATCAATTCAAGGAGCATGCCAACATATTATGTAGACTTTGTTATAAAGAGATAAACACAAAGTATGCAGCTTACTATTGTCATAAATGTAGTTACACTTCTCACTTGAGTTGTGCAAAAGAGCGTGAGTTGGAGGAGGACGGCGTGAATACAATCATTGATTCGGTACCCATTGGATCCATTGGCCATGTAACTGGCTTATTCAATGATATCAATCGAGCAGAGAATGAAAGCGGTCTACCTCAGGAGATCAATCATTTTAGTCATCAACATGTCTTGACTCTCAACTATGAAGCGGCCAAGGATGATAAACCTTGTGATGGGTGCATGCAATTGATCTCGCCTCCGTTTTACAGTTGTGCGCAATGCAATTTTTTTCTCCATAATATATGCACTAAACTACCCACAAACGCTAGACACCAGCTTCTTCCATTTCCTTTCACTCTTTTGTCACAAGCACCTTTCTCTGATGGTGTGTTCAAATGTGATGCTTGTCAACAATATCGCCATGGATTCGCCTACAATTTGGAAAGTGATAAGGTAATATTGGACATTCAATGTTTTGCAATTCCAGAAAACCTAGAGCATAAGGGTCACCAACACCCCCTATTCCTAGCTAAAACTTCCCATCAAAAATGCAATTTTTGTGAGGAACATGGTATTTTTGTATGCTCTACTTGCAATTTTGCCATGGGTTTTAGATGTGCTACTCTTCCACTTGTATCCAGCCACAAGGATGATGAGCATCCCCTCGAACTCACCTACATTACTGAAGACAAATTTAGTGACTATTATTGTCTAATTTGTGAAGAAACAAGAGATTCAAACCATTGGTTTTATTACTGTGTAAAATGCGACTTTTCTGCTCATACTCAATGTGTTCTTGGAAAGTATCCATACGTTAAGTTTGGAAAAACCTATAAAGATGAACATCATCAACATCCTTTCACTATTGTTCGAAAGACAAAATACTCCCATTCATGTGATGTTTGTGGCGACCATTTCGACGAGGTGGCCCTAGAATGTACTCAATGTAAATTGACCGTTCACCCGAGGTTTGGTGATCTTCAAAAAGATTGTTTGCAAAAACTAGATAAACATGGAGTAAAATGATTGTGGCAAGCCACAACAGCAAGTGATTGGGGACCTACAAGGGACTTCCAAGCTGCGTTGTTTATAGAGTTGTTATTAGAATAGGAGGATTACCTATCTTGTTATCTTCATTAATAATTGCTTAAGTGCCCATAGTGGGTTACATCTCTATGAGTGTAGCTCCATTGTTGTCGCACTGCTTTGTAAGCCTATAGAGCCCGATTGGGTTGGTGAATAAAATTTGATCAAAAGTTAATTATCTCAATTTTTGTAGTTGTTGGGATGTCTAGAGTACGTACCTCAAACTACCCTGCCACCTTCTTTTAAGTCTTGAAATTATTATTACATTGTCTACCATAAGAAAATTAACTTAGGAAGCAAGATCCTGCAGCCTTTGCCCCTCTTCAACGCTATAACAACACGTTCTCGAGCTCAGACCCCATAATCTAGGGGGTAATTTTTTTTATATTTGCTTTAAACCCCATAATCTACTAGGGCGTTTTAACCCTCCCAAGGAGTTTGGCTCAAGTGGTAAGGATTTTTGTATTAGTGGTATTTCCATCACGTCTAAGGTTTGAATCTTCTTGGGTGTAAATAATTTCTTAGGGCTAGCCCGCCGGCAAAGATTACTTGATTTCCTGTGAAGGAAGCGTTTTGCACGGGTCCGAAGTTTACCCAACATAAGTAAGTTGTCGTAAAAATAAAAATAAAATCTACAAGGGCATTTTCAATTGGGTCCTCTCCCAATATCACATAAATTTCTAGTATAACCCACTTTAATTTCATCTCTATTATGAACTATATTTTTTAATTAACTTCAAAATCATATGCAAAAATTGATATATATATATATATATATATATATATATTTCTCCATCACAATGAGTGATAAAAACGTAGCTAGAGTTGTGGTCCAAAGCCTTAAAATGCGTTCATTGGTCACGCTGGAGGTGTAAGGATTTCATATTTATAACAAATTATATATTTTTTTGTCGTACAATGAATTATTGATATTTTATTTTATGCATTTATCTACAAATATAGGCAATTACATTCTTGACTCGTATTTATTAACCTATTCAAAAATATATTATTATATTTGAGTTTGTTAGTTTTATTTTTTAAAATAAACTACCATGAAAGCACTCAAAAATTCGAGCGAACCCAAATTATTTATTAATAATTTGATTTGCTTATAGTCCTAATTAATAGGTATTGGAAGATGACTCGACAATATACTCATTATTCATCCAAAAATCCAATTATTACCTTATAATAAAATTATAATTTAATTAGTCATTTTAGAGTTATAACACGTCTAATTGTTACAAATCACATTTAAAGGGTTACCCTCCCAAAAAGCAGGTGGGCCCTCTTTCTCCATAAACTCTCTCCAATTAGTAGTTTAATTTCATAACAATGAATTGACTTAAATTTGGAGGCTCTCACGTCCCCCGGGAATTAGTGCTTTTTCAGTAATTTTTTTCATTATTTTACAAGAAACTTGGGTCTTATTTGTTTGGCTCGTATTCCTCCATATTATAACAGATCGTTGAGTTAACTTCACTGAATTTGGCAAGCATCAGCATGAAATCTCAATAAAATAGAAGGGAAAAAATATATATATCATTAAGCCCCTTTTTTATTTGGCAATCCGTATCCTTAAGTATCAAACCTTTACCATAAAAAAATAAAAAATAAAAAAAATAAAAAAACTTTTACCATAGAAAATGTAAACACAAATGAATATGGGTGAAAAGGCGCTAAAACCATTAACCATAACCACCTACGCAGTTAATAAAATTCACTAACTGCCTAGACAGTTGACTGGCGGTTAGTAACTCTAATAACCGTTTTTTAAAAGAAAAAATTTAAAATTAAATAAAAAATTAAATAAAAAAACTGACGTTTCTATAGTAATACGATAATATCATACTATATACATTGTTTCATGTATATATATGCAGTTAGTAGTTAACGGTTAGCAATGAAAAAACCATTAACTGTAACCACCTAGGCGGTTAACAGTTTTTTCTAACCGCCTTAAAAAACAGTTAGCCTAGATGATTGTTTGCTCGATCGTTGTTGTCGACCCAGCAGGAAAAACACCAACTCAATGACGAATTCCTGATATTTTCCTCGGCATTCTCGCTTATGATTTCCTATGAAGCACATGGACTCAACATCTGTGAGTGAGTCCATGTAACAATATACTTATCTCCCACCCCCCACCGGCTGCCTAGTATTAGGCAATGTACACTTGCACGTGTATCAGATAATTGAGGAGACTCGAAAAACCAATCTCGTTGGGTCGTTGTATTACATCAAACAAACGACCATTCGAGCTAACCCTCGCAGGCCAAAAGGTTATATCTTTATTACAGGAGTGAACCATGGACCTGCTTTAGCCCAAAGGCTGTAGGCAGGGATCCTCATTTCGTCACGAGAACAGCACCAACCAGAGAAGAGAACCACACAATATCTGGTTGGCAAAATGGTTAGTGAAAATTGCAAAACTTTATGATTGCTTCTGGCACGAGATCCGGAGACATTTTTGAGTTAATAAATGCAGTTTAACTCAAAACATTATTAATTAAATGTTTGTTCATACTCGATTACATAAAAAAAAAATATAATAATAAAAAAAAAAAGTTTCAAATGAGATTAAAACTTATTCAATTTTCCAATTACAGGCTCTTTTTTTTGCCCTCAATCGAACATAACATGGATCAGGCCAGTAAAAAAGCAATCATTTTTTGTGCAACACCAAGTTTCTATGCTAAACCTGCAACGGTAAAATCCCACCCATTCTCATAACATGTATCATAACTAGGGATCATATCAACAAGAACACGAGCACAATATCAACCAGATAGACATTTAGAAAATAGCTACAGAAAAGTTTAAGGTGCAATTTGTGAATTTACAGGCTACAACTCTCCCTGGAAAAGCTACTCAGTTGTTCGATATCCATAAGAAGCCACCAAGAATTATAAAATTTGTAGATTTATCTCCTAGAAAATAATCCCTGCCGAAATCAATCTCCCAATGATTTTGGCACTACCATGTATTTTGAATCTCATACAAGGAGCAACCAGCCCCTTAGAGAAATTGAGCACGTTTGGATCCACGAAGACAATCGCTCGGACGTTCCCCTAACCCAACCCGGGAACAGACCGGAGGGAACTGCAGCATGGGGATTGAGCGGAATAGTCACTTTCTCAAACTGATGTCCCCAGCAGGGATTAATATGGTTCTTGCCATCAATAAGTCATCCTATCAATGTGACCTTATTTTCAAACTCATATGCATCAAAGATTCAAATGACTGCCAGAGTTTTTAAGCCCTTCAGATTTGAGAGCAACATAGTGCTCATAAACTATACTCGCTAATGCAAGGAACAACTCTATCAATGTGACCATCACATTAGGGATTTACCATCATGATCAATCAGGTGTTCACAACTCACCATAACACTTCAGTATGTTAACTCTCTATCGTTTGTTTCTTTAATTATTTTTGTCAAGCTCCAATGAACATACCCATAATCCTAGATCTCCACAAAATAAGTATATCATGAAGAGTGGAGATTACTAAAAGCAAATGTTGATACCACTGAAATCGGTCAAAACCTAGCTGAGCAGAACCATAGAAAATTTTCTGAAAGTATTTTACTGGTGTCAGATCCATGGTCCTGGATAAATCATGTTTTGTTTCTCCAAAAATTACTGCACTTCTAGGCAATCACAAAAATGCAGTAGCTATCCGAGTATTTATTCCTTTGAATCACCAAAAGACTAATTTCTTAAAAGTTCATAAGCTACCGAAGTACTAGATAACTTATGTCAAAATGCATGTGTTCTTTATAGTGAATTAGCTGAAAATAATTGTCTTTCACAACAATCAGAACCCAAAGTCCAGAAGCCGCAGCTCCCATTTGTAATTTGAAGCAAACTTCTTAAGCAAATTTAATCAATAACCATTTGATCTCAGTACAATCATTCACAAGCTTTACTGGTCAAATAACTCTTCAGTTATGGAAAGCCCTGTGCAATGCAAGTCCACCTAATATATAAAGTAAATCAACTTCTTTGAGATTCCATCATTAATCCAGGTGTGTGTAAATGGAAGTACATTAAATGTATAGAAAACTCTTAGGGGATAACTTCCCCCACAGTCATTTTAGATACTCATCATCCCACCCCACTTCAATTGTTTTACTAACTCAAGACCATAATTTGTTATCCATCACAAAGCATTCCATGAAGCTTATAACTGGAGTTCCACAAAATATTCAAGACCATAAACAATATTAACAGCATGTGCTGCTGTTTTATAACACTTTAATTTACCCACCTACTTGGGCAATGCCAAACAGAAGAATCAGCAGCATGAGCTTCAATTTTGTACATAACAAGTCCATAGTCTCTCATCCTCTCCCTTTTCATTTGTTAACCAAGGGCCAAAGACATTGTAATTTTCATATATCCTCTAAATAGCTTACCACTGCAGATCTCATCCTCAAACCTTCCTCTCTTAATACCAATTTCTTAGTAGATTAACTTCAGAATACATATGATAAATTGGACAAGGCAAACATTTTCTCTGAAGGTCTTCAAGTAATGAGAAGCCTTACTCTCAACACCAAACTCATTCTGGTAATGATGCAGCGAGTCTCCAAGATAACCACTAAATCAACCCCCAAAGGAGCACTCCAACTTGAGAGGCTAGTTTATAGACGCAAAATGTGCTATTTGATACACATCCATACAAGGTCCTTTTTTTGGCTGAATAAAATTCATACAAGGTCTTAAAGAAAACCACACATAAACTCACCTTAATAATATGAGCCAGAACTTCTGCCACTTATGTAGTTGTCATCCAATTGACGGGTGGAGTAATCAGATGGGTATGGACCTGCACCTAGCTGCAAATATAATCATGTTAGCCAAAGAAAAAATTTCTAAACCTACAAATCATTGCAAAATAATAATTTCAAGAACAATAAACCATACATCTGATTGAGAAGGCGCATAATCCCTAGACATATAGTCCCTTCCATATCTGGAATACACCCTTTCTGCATCTCTTCTACTAATCTCGTCTGTTAGAACTGAATCTATGAAACAATATCCAATATATAACTAGCAAGCAGATGAAGAATGATATATTTATATGCATACGTGTGTTGTGTGCCTGTTTTGAATTACCTCTTCTGTACCCAATAGTTGATGTTTTTGTGTCATACAGTCCACGAGAATGCCCTGCAGATCTCCGACTTCCTTCATCGTACACAAGACGAGACCCACGTCCCAGCCTAACAAAATAGCTACAAAATCAGCCAAACAAAAAGCAAAAATAATGATGATGATGAGGATGAGGATGGGAAAAATAGCAACACTTGCTCTGTCCCAAAATGACAATCAGGTTTGAGAACATCAATTATTAAGGAGAAATAAATTAATGTTTTGTAAATAAACTAAATTTTGTTGAACTCTAAAAAAAATTAAATAATAAAAGATTGAAAGTTATTTAAGTGAGAAAAAAATAAATAAATAAAATAACATAAAATAAAAAGGAAAATGCGCCAATGCCATCTTGCACCACTCCTTTAGATTTGATGTTATAATACAATGAGGGGCATTTTGGGGAAGTGATATAAATGATACCATTGACTTTTCAAAATTACCACTTACTAGGGGACAAACTAAATAAGAAGAGAGACTAGTTGCAGGACGGAGGGAATAATAACAATAACGTAAACAACAATGACAAAAGTAATAGATGGTAGGCCAGAAAAGAAGAAAGGTAAAGCACCCAAGCAACAGACAACCTTGTAGAGTTACTTCCATAAGACTTATCACTGTAAGGCAAGTCAGAACTGCTTCCTCCATAATCATAACAATCTCGTGATTGCCTGATTGAAGCTTCAGCATATCGAGGGTGAACTTCCTCCTAAAAAACCAGGGTTATACTTAATTAAGAAAAGATGAGGAAATACAGCAGCAAGCGTAAAGAGACTTTCAAAAAGATAACTGACAATTGTAGAATGGGGTCGCTTTGAGCTGGGATTAGCACTGTAATCACTGATATGACTGTCACGATAGTTTGAGGGTCGTTCCACGTATCTGCCATAGTCATAATCATCATAAGGAGGAGATGGTCTACGAGCAGCAGCACGAGAAACTTTCCTTGGAGGACTTCCCAAATACCCAGATCCACGTGAAGGGTAAGCATCTCTATAAGAGTGTCTATCGATAGGAACTCTCCCATAATCAGATGGCCTGGGTAATAATTCATCTTCCAGGATGTAGTCCCTCTTTGAGCTGGTCTTTCCATAACCTTGAATTGTCACAAAAGAGACAGGAATAAACCAGGGGGAAAAGGGGGAAGCAAAATACTAGAAGTGCTATGATTACAGACAGTAACATCATACCACTGGACCTGCTACTATACGATTTCTCTGGTGAAGAAAATTGTCGTCCACTCCTAACTCCGTACGGTACTGCATCTCTGTCTCTTGAACCATATGATCGGTTAGGGCCACCATCAATCAGGCCACGACTTCGAATGCTTCTCCCACCATGATCTATAGACCTGCTAGGATCAATGCGAGAACTACTAGAGCCCCAGGGATCCCTGCCACCCCGACCACTGCCATGTGCAACAACAAAGCCTCCTCGAGCCTGTCTAGCTGACTTACCTCTCTGGCGTGGCCTAGACAATCTTGCCCGTACCTTTAACTGAAAAACATTGCAATATATCTTTGTGAACCTACAGTATGTGGAGTCTAGCTTGCCAGTGAATATGGATAAATGCCAATTCAGTATTACTGGTAATCAAGATGAATAACTGTGAAAGAATGTTACAAAATTCAGAAGTAAAATAAAAGTATAAGATTAGAATGTAAAATACTCACAGCTACAGCTACATTACTTTTTTTTAGCAATTCAATCTCATTAGAAAAGCGCATAGCGGGCACAACCCTAGTACAGGGAAAATATACAAGAGAACCCCCAATTAGAAAAAAAAAAAAAAAAAAAAAATTGTCCAAGAAGTCAGAAAAACTACATAACTATGGAACCTCATGATCTTCTATCTCACTCTTTCTAAGCAGTTAAATTTATTTACTTACTTTCCAGATAGCAGCCATGTCCCTCACCACTTACATTAAGGAAGATCACGATCTAACATTTCAAAGTCCCCCACAACCCAACACCCCCCCAAAAAAAAAAAAAAAACAATATTCAATTAACTTGACAACTCTGGTGGATTCCAGTAGATGTCCTAATTATGTTTCCTATGCTTGATTTGAAAAGATATTATAGAAGCACGAATAAAAATCATGTTTACATCTACATATTTTCCCCTTTTCAGATACCTTCTACCTTTTATCACTGGAAACTTAATTATGTTTCTTTATGATGTTAGAGAGAATATAAGCGTATACATTTTCTACAACATGACTGTACAAAATATCATAATTGCCACAAGAATGCTTAAAGATCAAGCAAACATGATTAAAAAACAAGCCGCAGCATACCTTCCTATCTCCTTCACCAAGTTCAGCATTATTAACACCATCAACACAAGCCACCGCATCAGTATGAGAGTCAAATGTTATAAAACCAAAATCAGTTCTTTTAGCAGCTGGCATATTCCGAGCAAGTTCCACCTTCACAATCTTCCCAAACTTTTTAAGATGAATCCTGACGCGATCCTCATCCCAAGCAGGAGGCAAACCATCAAGGAATACTGTCCTTACCTGGAAAAGAGAAAGACAAATCTGTTATAACCACTGCTAAAAGCTTCAACATAATCATTAGAAACATTTCTAGTTTTAGATCATAACAACAAAAAGCTGTCATGTTATTGTTTCTCATCAGAGTAAAGTATGATCATTAACAAGAGCATAAACTACAGATAGATTCCAATAAAGGTTGCCAAAAGATGGGACAAACTGCAATGTCATGGTATCATAGCGAATTCAGTGAGTACATGACTACTTTAAAATGGGATAAGAGTGAACTCAAATTTGTGAATCAAAACCAAACAACATGAGTATGAAACTTAAACTTACTACGTATTTAGAAGACTTTCAGAAAGGGTAGAAGATAATTTTCCCCAATCCAAAGAATTCTTCTATTCATGCATACGCAACATAGGAGAAGATAAAATGACAGCCAAAAAAAAGGAAAAGGTGCAACCCCTACTAATCTATTACAGATAACACGTTCAATATCATGCATGTGTATCAGGCACTGAGGCAAAGTTTCTTTGCAAAGAGCTAAGTTGTTGATAATGGAAGTTGTTGGTTCACTGGGTAGGTTTGTATAGGGGTTATAGTTGCTTTAGCTCTACTAAAGTTTCTTTGCAAAGAGCTACGTTGTTGATAATGGAAGTTATTCATCAAAAAAAATAAAAAAAATACATTCCAAAAAACCTATTGAGATTCAGTTGCTATCTATAATTACACCGAAACCTAGTTTTTATTGTTTCCATGCACTGATGTAGGCACTAATGCAACCAGTTGAATAAAGCACTTGCCAAGAAGATTTCTTTTTGACATCATAAAAATCAGATAACACCTCTTCACTTACATCTCACCACTGATTATGACAATTGCCTTAGATATTTGGTGCATTTACCTTGCACTTTTTCTACTCCAAGAGCACCTGGAGTCATTTTCCAACTCAGTGGAAGGAAATATTACCATTAATATTTTCTGCATTAGCATACACCAAACACTTCCATAGATTAGAAAGAAACTAAAATAAAGCACCACCAGCTCATTCAAAATTGTTTCTTCGTTACTTATTCACCGGATTTTATACAAAAGACAAAAATCGGCTCTGCTTTTGGCACGATGTCTGGTATATGGGAACTCCTTAGAAATGCATGTTCCCAGAAGTGTGTAATATAGCATTGCATGGGAAAGTGATAATGGCAGATTATATGGAAATGCCAGTTGCACCTACGGTGTCCAAGATTCCTTATGGAATCCAACATTGGAAGTTGTAGCGATTAGTTTCTTTTATGGATATGCCATATGTTAGTGAACTCTGCAAGGTTGGTGAGGGTAAGATGTTTATGGGTGTCATCCAAGAAGTGTCACACCGAGGTCAGAACTTTCCATATAAGGAGGGTGGAGGAATTCTGACCTTGTGAAGAAATGCAGGCTTCATTTTTTTTTCCCCTTTATATAAGGTAAAGGCAAAACAAGGGGAGAAACCCTAACACGTAGGAAGTTTATAAGAGAAACACCAAAAACAGAAAAAAAACACACAAATACTGAACCTGGCTTCAAAGTTCAGAGAAACAGAATAGGATAACCCTTTAACTTGCTCAATCATAGCCCCTCAAATGTTTTATTGATTTTTCTAAATGTTTTAATGTGTACTAGGAATCATTATTGGAATTAATTATATATTGCATTTCAAAACTGTGCACTTTAAGTTGATCAAATTCACATAGCTGCTTTGCACTTTGCACCTAGGCTCCATGAGGCCTTTGAGATCAAGGGTGCCTTGATCTTTTAACAGAAATCATTACAAACCTTTTTGAGCTTTTCAGTGATTTAGTACCTTCCAAAAACAAGTTCTCTCTGTATAGACAAGCTCACCAACAAATAAGATGCAAGGAGGGTCCATCATAGGAGCCCACGCTTGCTAGATCATCTGTTTGACGGCAAAATATGAAAAATTTAGGCCAAAACAGTCCTGCCATCTTATAATCCTCAACAATCTATCATCAGCACAAAGCATACACCAGAATTATGTGACTTAAACCATGCAACTCTGAGTGTTTCACATACTATAAGCACAATAAAATGTAAGAGATCAGTATCAGATATCTTCACACCAAAGAAACAAAGAACATAAGAATTACATGAAGAAAAAAAAAATACTGAAACAAGTTCAAGGAACCAAAAAGTAATAAATGCATGCCAATGTCTGAAAGTAATCTATCAAAGCTTATATTCTAAGCGAAGTTCTTGGAGACCTAAAATGGATAATCAATTTTTTTAATCAAGTTCACCATGGCATTTTTCCAATCTTGTTGGGCTGTGGTGAAACATAATGTTATGGCTATTTTTTCTAAATTCCATCGAAGACGTCAGTTGGTGAAGAGAATGAATGTAACGTTTGAGTCCTTGGTTCCAAAGAAGGCGGATGCGATAGAGGTGAAGGATTTTCAGCCCATTAGCTTGGTGGGAGGGGTGTATAAAATTTTTTTTCAAGGTCTTGGCCACTAGAATGAAAATTGTTTTAGGAAAGATCATCTCTAACTCTCAAAAAGTTTTTATTGGTGGGCGACAAATATTAGATTATGTGCTCATTGCTAATGAATGTTTGGATGGTCGTATGAGATCAGGGGTGGCAGGTGTTATTTGTAAATTGGACTTGGAAAAGGCTTATGACCAGGTTAACTGGGACTTTTTGTTGTACTTTCTAAAAAGATGTGGGTTCGGAGAGAGATGGAGGGGCTGGATAGAGTGGTGTATTTCATTGGTCAAATTCTCCATTTTGGTAAATGGAACGCCAGAAGGTTTCTGTAATAGTTCGCGGGGGATTCGGCAAGGGGACCCGATGTCACTGTTACTTTTTGTGTTCGTTATGGAGGCTTTGAGCAGGATGGTGAATGCGACAATAGAGTAAGGTTTATTGTCAAGTTTCTCTATGGGGGAAAGGGCCTTTTCAGATTTGGTGGTTTCTCATTCTTTATTTGCTGATGATACTTTGAATTTCTATGAAGCATATCCTAAGCAAATCCGATACGTATGCCTTATTCTCTTGTGCTTTGAGGTGGTTTCGGGGCTGAGAGTTAATCTTGGTAAATCAGAACTTGTTGCAATAGGGGAGGTGGACAACATTGGGGCTTTGGCTAATATTCTTGGGTGTAGTGTTGCGGCTTTGCCCATGAAATATCTGGTTTTGCCACTAGGGGCTACGCACAAGGCTACGTCTATGTGGAATGGTGTGCTTGAGTAGATGGAACGTCGTATGGCATGATGGAAGAAATTGTATCTATCAAAGGGAGGTCGATTAACTCTTATAAAGAGTATGCTGTCTAATCTTCCAACTTATTTTTTATCTTTGTTTCTTGTTCCTATGAGTGTGGTCAAAAGGATTGAGAAACTTCAAAGAGATTTCCTATGGGGAGGAATGGGAGATGAACAAAACTTGCATCTTGTTAATTGGAACCAAATATGCCGTCCCCTACGGGCCAGCGGTCTTGGCATTCAAAATATACATAAGTTTAATCAAGCTCTCTTGGGGAAATGGTTATGGAGATATGTGACAAAGAGTGAGGCTCTTTGGTACAAGATCATTAAAGCCAAGTATAAAGATCAGGATGGAGGGTGGTGTTCGAAGGAGGTGTCGGGTTCTTATGGTGTGGGTTTGTGGAAGCATATTAGAAGAGGTTGGGATACTTTTGCAAAAGGTGTGAGGTTTGAGGTGGGGATGGGGTTGAAAGTTCGCTTTTGGCATGATATTTGGTGTGACGATCAACCGTTGAAGCATGCTTTCCCTTCCCTGTTTAGTATTGCGAGGTACAAAGAAGAGTGGGTGAAGGATAATTTTAGTTGGAGGAATGAGATAGATGAGTGGAATGTCATTTTTGTGCGCTCCGCCAAGGATTGGGAATTGGATGTGGTCTCATTTTTCTTTGAATTGTTGTACTCTTGTAAGGTTTCTTATAGTAATGCAGACCATATTCAATGGTCCTCATCTAAAAAGGGTACGTTTGAGGTGAAATGGTTCTATAAGGCCTTGTCCATTCCAGATTGTGAGGTATTTCCATGGAAGAGTAATTAGCACTCTAAAGTGACATCGCGAGTGGCATTTTTTGGGTGGACTGCGGCTCTCAGCAAAATTCTGACACATGAGAATTTGCAAAAGAGGAGAATTGTAGTAGTGGAATAGTGTTGTATGTGTAAGAAGAATGGGGAGTCTGTAGATCATTTGATAATTCATTGTGAAGTGGCTACTCGGTTATGGAACTGTGTTTTTACTTTGTTCGGTATTGAGTGGGTCATGCCGCAAAGGTTCCTTGACTTGCTTTCTTGTTGGAATTAGCTGGGGGGTAGGGTTATCTCTAAAGTCATTTGCAGGATGGTTCCTTTGTGCATCACATAGTGTATTTAGCGGGAGAGCAATGCCCGAATGTTTGAAGATAAGGAGTGTTCGGTGGATGGGATGAGGAAGAATATGATCTCTATGCTACACTTGTGGGTGTTGGCTCATCATTGTAGTGTTGTCCTGACTAAAGATGAGTTCTTGAATATGTGCTCTCTGTATATTCCGTAGGGGTTTCTACTGTATATATTTTTGCATTAGGGTTGCGTCCCTCTGCGCTTTTTCAATAATATTTACATTACTTATCAAAAAAAAAAAAATGTCTGAAATCACTGGTCCAAAATAACAATTAATCCAATATATTCAAATGAGCATACACACACGAACATGTAAACATACATATATTCCTACATACATTTATACATTTAAAAGAAGAAGAAGCTCTAAATTGTGTAACTAACTCTTAAAGCACTAGCAGCAGACCTCCCTCCCTCCCACCCTCTCCGTCTTCTCTCTCTCATCTTCATCTTCTTAGCGAAATCTTGGGGAGGTTTTGAGTTGTGGAGTTTTGGGGTGTGAATTTGATCAATGGGTGGTGGTCAAATATGCATTTTGAGGATTGTTGAGGCGGTGGTGGAAAATTCAATGTTTTTGGGTTGAAGATTTTGTGCATTTTGTGGTTTATGCGTTTTGGGGATTTTGTGGATTTTATGTGTTTCAGCGTTTTGAGAACTTTGTGGTTTATACGTTTTGAGGATTTTGTTCATCGTTTTTTTGTTTGTTCAATCCTCTGTTCTTGAGAGAGAGAGAGAGAGAGAGAGAGAGAGAGGCATGAGGCGAAGAGGGAGGTAGGGGTGCTGCGAGAGGAAGAATAGGGGATTGGGAAGCGTAAGAGAAGAGAGAGCGTATGATTTTTTTAGGATTATAATAATCCATTGGGTAGCACTGTAGCTACCCAATGGTTTAAGGAATCTATAGGGCATCTCCTACTGGTGCTTTTTTGTAGTTTTTTAAGATTTCTCCTATATTTAGGGGAGGGAACAAGGTTTTAGGGTATCTGCTTTTAGTGCTCTTAGTTCCGTGAGATCCAACAACAAAAAAGATTAAGACAAGAAAGAAATACATACATGTGCCATAATTTCATCATCTGGTTCAATGAATGTATCTGCAAATGCAACCCTTGCTGTTCGATCTGTACCAAACACAACATCCCTCTTTTGTAATCGCTTGCAGGCTTCCAAGGCTTCTGCCCTACATGAGAAATCTAAAAAAGCAAACCCTCGATTCATCCCCTCATTGTTCATATCCTCCACTAGTGTCAAGTCTTCATATTTATAAACTCCATAATGTGCGAGCTTTTCTTTCAGCTGAAATCAAAAAACAGCCATCCAACATAAGCAAACTCACAGAACCTGATTATTCAGTGAAAAGGTGTGACTTCAAAGCCAGAAAGGTAGCACAGAATTAGAACACCTACATCCTCCTTTGCCCAGGTCTTGCATACATTACCAACAAAGAGAGTGTCACTATCTTGACTTGGAGCTACCCCACATTGCTTCCCATTAACCTGACAGTTCAAATTTCAAAGTCATATGTGATCATCTTGTTGATAATTAATAAGCCTCTCATTTTTTAACTGTCCTTTATGACGGCCATGCATGAGTTTTATTTAATGCATCATGGATCAGCACGCCACAAACAAACAAAAAAAAAAAAGGATCATCTTAATAGAGAAATTTTTTTCATTTCAAAAACTGAAATATTGGCAAATAGTTGAGTTCTTAGAATATTACTGAGAGAGGAGCTTCCTAGAACCATTAAAGAACCTGCTTTCTTTTTCTAATAATAATAATTACAGAAAATACTTTTTGATAGTACCTACAGTAGAATGAAAAACAAGGAACAATAAAAGAGAAAAAATAAATACCACTGGATGCTTCAGCTCATAAATAGCACGTCTAGCCTGCTCAACAGTTGCAAACCGCAAGAAAGCAAAGCCCTTGTTCTTTTGAGTTACTGGGTTCTTCAAAAGTCTCACTTCAGTGATCATACCCACCTGACAAAAAACCTTTCTAAGATCTTCCTCTGTAGCATCCCGATCCAATCCCCCCACAAAGACCTCGAACTCCTTACGCTTCCTCCTCTCTTTAACCACATCATGATGCTCTTCCTCATACTCCTGTACTTCTCCATGCTCATCTCCAACATACTCCTCAACCACCTCTTCCTCTTCCTCCACTTCCTCTTCTTCCTCCACCTCAACTTCAACAAGTTCTTCAATCATGTCATCTCCCTCAATTCCCCCTACCCCATCTTCCTCATTCCCATCCACAATCTCTTCCATCACTAAACTTTCACCAGCATTCTCTTCTGCTTCAAACCGCTGTTCATCATCTTCAAGCTCCAATCTTTCTGATCCCTTTTTCTCTGAAACAACAAGGTAATAAGTCTCCTTTTCTCAAAAGCAATTCCTTCTTTTCATTTATATAACAGAAGGTACAAAACAACAACTAAACCATATATGCGCTTCCAGTCAAACCATGACATCAAGGTTGGAGGTATATTTTTCCAAGAATCAAAATATGCATAATGCGTGCAAGTGTACAAAAATATGTTAGGAATGCTAGTACTTTAGTTGTTGGCGCTTTGCATATGATCAACTCAATGGTTGCCAACCTTTTTTTTTTCTTTTTTTTTTATGACGAGGAACCCTCCAAGACATGGCCGCTTCGTGCACCCACCCCTATCGGATAAACCTCGAACCCGTGTAAAGCGCCCCCAAGGGGTTGGCTCAAGTGATAAGGCCTTGTTGGCATTCCATCATGTCTAAGGTTCGAATCCCCTTGCAATTTCAATTAAGCACAAGGCACCCCCTTTGAAATTCCATTTTCCCCCTTTGAAGAAAAAAAATAAAAAAAAAAAAAAAAAAAACCTAAGCACTAGGCACTAGGCACAATTGGGTAGAAAGTTGACAATAAAGATGTTAAATTTCAAAACATTGTAAATCGATTTGTTTCTCTTAAATGTTCCAGCAACCAATCAGAGTATAAATAACGACCATTGAATGAAAACTATTTTCTCAGGCGGGATACAAACTGAATTATCTACTTCTCTTTCCACATTTCTTTGCAACCAAGCAGTATAAATTTCGGTAATCCCACCTTCAAATAAAATACTCCACTGAAATTTGGACAAAGACTAACCCTGATTAAGAAAACTTTTACTGTTTGAACAGATAATGAAAACTCCAGAGCCAAAAATCCATCCCTATTTTGCTCTATTACCCTTTGTGCTCTAAGGTCTTTCAGAGTGAGAGTGGTACCTGTAGTAGGAGGGACCGAGGGTTTGCGTGATACGGCGTCGGTTGGGCGGATTGCTGGCTTCTTCTTGAGAGGAGTGGTGGTGGCCGTGGAGGGTCGCTTCACTGCGCGTGGAGGCATCCGTGGCTTTTCCAGTGACAAAACAAGTGATTTTTTGTTTTGGAAATTATGCAGCGAAACCGCGCACTTTAGGGACGAACAGGTGAGGTAGGTGTAAATTATTATTATTATTTTTTTTTTTCAGTGGGTGTAAATTTTTAGAAGCGCTGAGACAGACAGGTCGCGGTTTTAGATAATAATATCACCGATCCCGCCGGTAGGCTGTTGGGTGTCGCCGTGTCGTGGGGAGTGGGACTAGATTGCGTGAATCTGAAGGCGTTCGGTTTTCCTTTTGTGATTTGATGGAAAAATATATATATATATTAAAAAAAAAAAAAAAAAAAAAAAAAAAGCAATAACATACATAGTAAAAAAAAATAAAAAATAAAAAAATTTTCAACTTTATTTCTTCCATTTGCCTCATATTTTAATTAAATATTATTAACTTTTATATATTAATATTTTGAAGAAAAAAAAATGTGCTTATTTTTAGGTAGTGGAGGCTGACTTGTTACATACAAATATAAATAAAATAGAGAGGTGGTCGTCCTCAAGAGGTAGTTTGAATCATCCTCCTCTTTCTTGTGCGGACATGTCAAAAAAAAAAAAAATAGAAAGGTGGTCACACCGTCACGGACATAGTTTTCCAACTTGATGATCTCCAAATAATGTATTGTTCAGGGTCCCCAAAGGCAATCGAATTGGGCGATTATTAGTTTTTAATAATCGTCATGGTCCCTAAAGGCAACCAACTTGGGTGATTATTGGTTTTTAATTACTGCAACGCGGTTATAACCGACAGTTAGCGACTATTCAATCCAATAACCGGTTATAACCGCTTTATTTTTAAATGGGTTTTTGGGCTTTTTAATTGTTTTGGGCCTTTAATTTGCTATTTTTTAGTCTTATTTAAAGGGTTTAAGGCCAAAATGTTCCCAAAAAAAAAAAAAATGTCCAAATAAATTCTAGCCCAAAAACATGGCTAAAAAAACATAGCCCAAATCCATTAATCCAAATTCAAATGAAAAAATTAAAAAGACAAATCTCAAATCTAGATACATATTACGAAATACAAACCAAATGGAAAGCAAAGCAAATATAAATATAATAAATATTTATATTTATAAATATAAATATTTAATATATATTTATATTATTATATATAAATAAAGGGGATTATCGATTATGACCGTCTTTCCCTACCTCTAAAACCGCTAACTGCAACCGTCCTAGTCGATTAGCGGTTTTTAATAACTGACTACCAAATCAGTTAGTAGTTTTTAATAACTGACTACTAAATCGGTTTGCGGTTTTTGGTTGGCGGGTCAGTTGAACACCCTTACATTTTGAGTAATTCTATAAGTCATTCTTGTGTCCCTCTTGAGTCCCTCTAAGAATGATGTGATTATTAAAATCACAATTTGATCAAAATTTAATAATGATCAATTATAAGTCCAATAGTGATTTTAATAGCCACATCATTCTTAGAGTGACTCGAGAGGGACACAAGATGGACTTGTAGCATTCCTCTTATATTTTTATACAAAATTGCTAATCAAAACCCACTTTATCTAGTTTAGCTAATGAGTTTTAAAAGACATCATACATCTGATTATCTATTTTTTTTATCTATATCATTTAAATTTTATTTTTTTATTTTTTTATAAGGATTGCATTTTTCCTAAAGATCATATTTTTCAACTTTTGGAAAAAGATATGTGGAAAGAGAAATAATATGATAAAATTTTGGGAAAAGAGAGATATAGAAGAGAAATGGTAGAAAATTTTTTTGAGAAAATAGAGATGTAAAGAGAGAAATAGTATATTAATGAGATGGATATGTGAACCGTGACGCCTACATGTAGCGGTGAATTGTTCACAAATGCAAAAAAAACAAATTTATTTTGCCTTTGAGATGCATAATCCAATGTAAAGGGTTTTTTTGTGTTTTGCTTATCTATTTTAAATAAAAGTAAGAAATAGCTAAGCCATTGTGAGTACTCTCAGAATTTAATCAAAATTACTAAAAGCCGCATGCTATTTTTTTTTTTTTTTTTCAACTCATATTAAAAGTAAGAAATAGCTAAGCCATTGTGAGTACTCTCAGAATTTAATCAAAATTACTAAAAGCCGCATGCTATTTTTTTTTTTTTTTCAACTCATATTAAAAATAAAAAATAAAGTTGGTAACCGGCCACCCACAAAAACGGCTGAGAGTGGCGAGACAACTCCCGACAGCCTCGCGACCACCCCATAGAACCCATGGATGGCCACAACCCCGGTGCACTCAACTAATATTGTGTGTGTTGTTGTAATTGTGTGTTACAAACATTTGTTTTCAACTCTTTAATTTTTCAGCCATTGGTTATTAATAGTTTTATTACTATTACTTGAAATTATTTTGCCATTTGACTATATAAATTATCCATGAGTCTTTATTCCATTTTACAGTTTTGAACGTTGGAATTAATTGTCAAGTTTTTATGGCAATTGATCATTTGATCATTAACAAATATTTTCCATTTTTTATGTTATGACATTTGGTCATTAACTAATTGATTTTGGTTTTCCGTTTGTATCCGTTGGCCATTAATTATCTTTCTTTTTTGACCAAATGATTTTCTCTATTGGTGAAGTTTAATGGTTTTTATCTTCAACCGTTTTGACTGTTTAGTACGCTTGGAATTAAATTTCTTTCAAGTTTTACCAAAACTTAAGTTGACACTTTCTAGCAAAATAGTAATATAAAAAGACTACTTTTGTTATGGTTTGGTGCGTTCTTTTTAAAGAGAAAAAAAAAACAGTTATATATTTAGATCCAATTTTTGGTGGCATCTTTATCTAGTTTTTGCCCATAAAATAAAAGTCCACATAGTGTCTTTTATTCGGTGTTTTTTTTTTTTTTTTTTTTTTTTTTCTCTATGTGGCTTTTCATCAAGCAAATCAAAGGGTTGTTCTATTACTCTTTGTTATTGGAAGTGCGTCCTTAACGAAGATAGATGCTATAGTCTAATCCTAGGAGGTTGCGTGTCAAAGGATCCGATCGCACCGAGTTATACACTCCGGGAGGCACGAATCAACCTTTAAGGACAACGCTCTTGCGTGATTCTATAGCACATTGTGAGATCTTTCCATACTCTACTTTTCATCTCTTGTATTTTATTTATTTTATTGTTAATTTTTAGATTGTAATGATTTTATATCAATGAGAATTTGTGCACCATCCAAAATTATTTCCAACATGTGTGACATGAGCCCATTTTTTATTTGTTAAACTTCTCTCTGTTTTGTTTATTATAATTCATTTAAACACAAATTGATCGATTTCTCAAAACCAAAGTAAAGCATTTCTGCACATATTTTAGAAAATTCAATGCAATGAAGCGATTTGCATAATTGTCAAGGTAAAACTTCTTTTCCGTGAAAACTAAACAAGGCAGACTTTTCTTTTCACTTGAAAAATCAAATTGAACTTGATACTGGCTTTGATACTCTCTTTCAAACATCTAAACATGTACATATAGACATAGATCAATTTATTTGTTGGTAAAGTAATAAAGAAGAAACGTACAGAATACAAATTATGTTTATAAGCATATAATTGAAAACTATATTGAATTAGTCGTTTAATTGTACTAGTCCCTTTCTCAAGACTAATGTTGAACTACCAATTCTTGTTCAATTTGGGCATGTCGAGCATAAAAATCATACTTAACCTCGAGCTCTAATGTTTAACCCCATAAGGATTAGGCTTGTCGAGTGTGTAACCCTACTCGACTTAGGGCTGCGATGGTTAACCCCATGCAGGCAGGATTTTGTCGAGTGTAAACCCTACTTAACGTTGGGCTTCAATGTTTAACCCCATATGAATTGAGCTTGTTGTAGGGACAAAGTTTTCCTCTAAAAATTAGCATATGAGAGCACATAAATTTTTAATAAATTTTATTTTAGCATTGTCCTTACTATTTAAAAAACATGTAATTTTCACATGTTATTAAAAAAAGTGACACATATCATTTTTATAGATTGAGTTTGAGGAAAACTTTGTCCTTGTTGTAGCACTTCGCAAAATAATATCCTTTTAAAAATGCGAACCCTTTAAAAATAAATGTGCTTTCAAAACAAAGTTTATTTTCAATACTGATTTGGTTGGTTTTTTCTTTTTCTTTTTCTTTTTTTTTTTTAAATAGAGAGAGAGAGAGAGAGAGGAAGGGAGGACGATCCATCACTTTTCAGAATCAATCATAATGTGACAAAAACTCATTTTTAAGCGCCCAAAACCTTAGGAACTCGACATTTAACTTATTTATAACCCCACAAACCCTATGAGACTGCATTAGTTTGAAAATACAACCTACAAAAGCATGAGAGTGAAGGGGAGACATGAGAGAAGCCCGAAACTAACGCTCTCTATCGATTCCAAAGTCATATTTGTGTTATTTCAATCCGTTTTTGCAAGGCAAAGCCTACAACTTCTATGTTTTTTATTTTATTTTATTTTTTTATTTTATTTTTTATTATTTTTTATTATTTTATATTTTTTTATGTATTTCTCTTCTAAACCTATAATCCTTTTAGTTTCATGTTGTATTTTTGTCGTAGGCATGTCATTTAAAGTTCGGGTTGTGTTTTTATGACAAGATGATTTGTTTTCAAAGAAAGAAAATTGATATTCTATGTTTCTCGTCGTTTGATGATTTTAAAATAAAGGTTTTGATTTTAATTTACAAGTTTATGATTTTATGTATTCATTTAATGTTTTAAATGAATACAAACACGTGATATTTTTATTTCAGGAATAACTTTATTTTAGACTTCTAAATTATCATGCGATTTAACAAGTTTCCCGAACTTCAAAACATTTCAATTTGAACCCTTGAACTTTTAATTGCAATCAATTTACCCCTAGTTCAATTTTTGCCGTTAAAACCCTTAAAAAGATAAAATTACCCTTCAATTTTCTTCTTATTAAAAAAAATTGAAAGAAAAAAAAACTTTGAAGAAAAAAAAGGGTCACGAGGTGGCCCAACCGTGGGTCACCTTGTGATTTTTTTTTATATATATATATAAATAATTTTTTTAAAAAAACAAATTAATTTGAAATTAAGGGTAAATTTGGAACTTTATAAAAAAATAAGGAGTATAAACGTTATTGTCTCACTTCTAACATTTAAAATTTGACGGAGGAGTTCAAATTTTTTCTTTTTTGAAACTCATTGCAATATCATTATATCAAATGAGGGAAGGCAGGAACATTACATTCTGCCTCAATAATCAATCGAATACAATCTAGGGGATCAATACCCCACATTACTGTTCACGCACGCCGCGTAACTTGAATCATTACTCCTAGCTAAAACATGGGCAGCAATCTTTTACGTCAGCCACTAAGTGACCTCTACTTCTCTCATCCATTTCCTTAGAATTCACTGTATCCACTAGCACCTTTGCATCACTCTCCATTACCAGTTTTTGGATCCCCAATTCTTTGCACAGGTTAATGGCCATTAACGCAGCCAAAGCTTTCGCTGATATGGGATCCAAAAAACCTGGGTGTGACAGGCTTTTCGCAGCACACAAATTCCCCTAATGGTCATGAACAACTGCCCCTAGGCCCAGCCTCCCATTCCTCCTGTCAACTCCTGCATCCCAGTTCACCTTGAACCATCAATAGGAAGAAGCTTGCCATTTGAGAGAATTACTGGGGTCAGGAGGGGAGCTCTCACGAAGCAACCCCAATTGAGAGTTTTTGAAGTCCTTAGAAGCTTGTAAAGCTTGCTGTAGAACAGTGTTTGGGTGCATAAACAAAGCTCCATGAACCAACTCATTTCGCCTATGCCATATCCTTCAAGCTACTCCCACGAATTGTTGGGATTCCGTAATACTGCACTTCCGGAACATACCTTCAACGACTTGCAGGAAATTTGGCCCAGCATAAGAACTCTTCTGAAATTTTGCATTCCCTACACTCCATACGTCCATAGCCGATAGACATTGCCACAAAATATGAAATGTAGTTTCAGTCTCTATGTTGCAATTGAAAGTTTATAGGTTCAAATTGAGAAGTTTTGAAGTTTGAAGGGCTTGTCAAATCGCATGGTAATTCAGAGATCTAAAGTGAAGTTACCCATTTATTTTATGATTGTATTAACTATTAAGGTAAACTGTTGATGGTTCTTGTATTAAGAGCATAACCTTGAGACCTGAAATTTGTTTAACATTGTTCGGTGTGTTAGATAGAGGTGGGCCAAAACCACCCAACCCGACCAGTCCGCCCTGCCGTGCACAAACCAGTTTCCAGGGTTAAAATTATGGTACCTAATATGACTTTTAATTACCTGTATTTAGATTGAAATGAATGATAAGAGTTTTGAAAATCGCGAATGAACGTTGGAGGAGCTTTTATATATATATATATTTTTTTTTTTTTTCTTTTAAATTCTTTATCTTAAGACAACGGTTTTTGTATCTCCTTTTGTGCTTAATTTTCATAATTTATTTATTCTTTTTTCTCCTCTTTGTTAGGTGTTTCTTTCATGTATATTTCCTATGTATCGGGAGAGCCTTACACTTTTTTATATACGTCTTAATTTCTTATAAAACAAAGAATATAGTACGGAGAGCACACCCACTTGTCTTATGATAATACTACAAGAGGGTTAATTAATAAGGATCAAAGAGTGGGTTAGGAAAATATGAGTAATTCTGCAAGTCTCTTTTGTGTTCCTCTAATAATGAGGTGACTTTTAAAAACACAATTTAATCAAAATTCAATAATGATCATCATAAGTTCAATAGTGATTTTAAGAGCCACATCATTATTGAAGAGACACAAGAGTAACTTGTAGCATTACTTAGAAAAGAGGACTAAAGAATGGGTTACATGGCTATTATAGCTTTTCATAATTAATCCAAGCTTTGCGTAATGAGGGAACGTGTTGGAGCTAATATGGTCAATTGCTAGATGACACGAGGGTCAACTTGAACAGTCTTCAAGTGTTGAAGATTGCACACATATGGAAGGAGTCGAACAAAGCAGCTCATTGATTAGCAAAAGAAGCAATCCATCAGTCTCTAAATAAAGTGTGGCTAGCAGCGAGTCCAATTTTTATACAAAATATTGTAAGTGCAGAGCAATTGTAATTCTTGAGTTTTTGCTATATAAAGATTGATGCTTCATTTATAGTAATAATAATAATAATGAGAAATTACACTTTAGGCTCCTAAACTACTGTATATTTTGAAAAGACCACTTAAATTTAAAAAACTCTTAATTTAATCTACTGAACTTTCAATTTGATTCAATTGACTACCCTCCGTCAGATTTTAAACGTTAAAAGTGATAAAATGACGTTTATATCACTTTTTTTTTTTTTTATAAAATTCTAAATTTATTCTTAATTTCAAATTTTTTTTAAAAAAGACCCATGGTGACCCAGCGTGAGTTTGGCTTGACCCACGGGTCAAAAGGTGATCCACGGTAGGGTCACCTTGGACCTTTTTTTTTTTTTTTTAAGGGGAAATTACACTTTACCCCCCAAAATTTCAGATAATTTTCAATTTAGCCTCCAATATTTCAAAAATTGCAATGCACCCCATCAAAGTTTTAAAAAAATTTAATGTGGCCCATCTGTTAACCATTTCCGTTTTCTTTAACGGAAATAATGAAAAATACTAAATTGCTTTTACAATTTTACTTTTTAATTAAAAAAACTCAAAAAAAAAAAAAAAAAAAAAATTGGTAGTGGCCATAGCCACCCCTTTGGCCATGGGGTGGCTTGGCCACCCAAGCCACCCCAAGTGGTCAAATGAGGGTGGCCAGAACCTCCCCCAAAGGGCCACCCCTAAGTGGCCAAAGGGTGGTGGCTATGACCACCCCAAAAGGCAGGGTTGAGGGTGGCGAGCCACCCCCACTAGCCATGAGGGGTGGCCGACCGCCCCCTTTGGCCACTTGGCCACCCCCAAACGCCCACTCCCAAATGGCCGAATTGGGGGTGGCCAGATGTCCCAAGGGGGTTGCTGGCCACCCAGGCAAATGGGGGTGCCCAATTTTTTATTATTTTTTTTGGCTGTGTTTGCCAACAGATCGGGCCTACACTGAAGCAGGAACGACATTGTAGCTACAATGCCGGTTAGAAATAGGGTCCACTAACACAGGCTGCAGCACTCTTCTCCAAATATTATTCACATGGTTCCATCCCATTAACCCAACCACCCATCTAACCTAACCACCACATAACTCCACTCATTTTCAACGACAAAAAAAAAAAAAAAACAAAAAAAAAACAAAACAAAACAAAACCCTAAAACTTCTTCTTCCTTCGCATAGCTGAAACTTCTCCCACATTTTTGAAACCACCTCCACGCATTTTCATTCTCTCAAACTCCTCCTTCCTCTATACACCGACCCAAACCAGAATACCCATCTTTCCATCCCCAAAATCCTTCCTCTTTCTCTATACACAGACCCAGGAGCGTTACCTTCTTCTTCTTCTTCTTCTCCAAACTCCTTCTTCTTCTTCATCTTCCTCTGTACGTTAATCCACCCCCCAACCCACAAACACAACCTAGCCAACTGAACCCATCGTCTTCTTCTTCTTTGAACCCACCTTCTCTGTGGGTGCACCATGTTTTCTGACCGACTGTGCGACGAGGTTAGTAGCATAAATTGGTGTTGATATGTAGGATTTGTGGATTTGTGTATAAATTAGTGTTTATCTTTAGGCTTAGTGGCCCATTATTTATTGGTGCTTTTTACTAATTTATTTTTGTTGTTGATCGCAATCCGTGTTGGGTTGGTGATAAGTGATGATCAATGATTTGGGTAGTGATTCTTGCCATCTAAATAGATTGCTAAATAATGGTTTAACCGATTGACAAGCCAATTTTCTGGATATAAAGTGAAAAGAAAAGCCATTAACATATTAACAGATGTGATTATAGGTTTTCGGTCTACTCTTTCAATTGGGCTTAAATACATGTCACTACAGGTAGATATTTGTCTCGTAGGAGGTATAGTAGTATGTAAAAAAAAAAAAAATATGACACGGGTTGGTTGATCATTATTGTTGTCTTTGAAACTTGTATTCTTTTCTTATTATGGTGGCTATCTCAAGCTAGTGCTTTGTATCTTGCTTTGTAAACGTGCTTATTTTGTGTAATGATGCCTCTCGTACAAATATTTTTAACCATGAAATGGATTTAATCACTCTCTGACTGACTATCCGACGAGGTTAGTAACATAAATTGGTGTTGATAAGTAGGATTTGTGTATAAATTAGTGTTTATATTAAGGCTTAGTGGCCCATTATTTATTGGTGTTTTTAACTTATTTATTTTTGTTGTTGATTGCAATCCATGTTGGGTTGATGATAAGTGCTGATCAACAATTTGGGTTGTGATTCTTACCATGTAAATAGATTGCTAAATAATGGTTTAACCGATTGACAAGCCAATTTCTGGATATAAAGTTAAAAGAGAAGCCATTAACAAATTAAACTTGCTTCATGATATTAATTGTGTAACCTACGTATGAAAATTTTGCAATTATATTTCTTGCCGAACACAACAGTAATCGTTACTTCTTTGGCAGTAACCATTAGTTATTTCGCATCTCTTCGAATGATAGATCATTTTTGTTCAAATGCTTATTTATCTATGTAGTTATAATTGCAAAAAATTTAACAAACTGAACAATCATTTTTTTTTTTAACACATCTGAACTACAATTCTGATTTTGCCAATGAATTTAACATTATGTGTAGCATTATGAGTCACGAGAGCTCGAAACACCCAATACGGCCATCTACCCAAACTAAATCTGCTACAAAGGTTAGTGGGTTAATTTTCGTTATCTTACGTACTGATTGTACATGAGCCTAGTAATTGCATCTCTATCAAGTTGTAAGTAGATAATTTTTTATATTACCGATTTGCTAGGTGTTCGACAACTCATCGACCTCTTCCATACACAATCACAGTGAACCCAGACAATGCTTTTGTGGCTTGACCTCATATATGAAAACGTTACGGTCCGAAAAAAACCATGGTAGAAGATACTTTGGATGTCCAAAATATGCCAGGGAGAACCATACTGCAAATTTTTCGAGTGGTATGACGACCCATCATGTCAAATCTATTGCGAGATTTTGCCTGAGCTTACTGCAAAAAATACAATGATGACTGTTAAACTTTGTAGCAAAGACACAATCATTAGGCAGTTAAAGTTAGGTTTGGTAGCATCTTGCGGTTATATTTCATCATTTTTTGGGTCCTTGTAAATTAATCTGTAAACATATGTTAAAATTTATATAACTATATGTATTCCAGTTGTGAGATTACCGTTATTGTAATTAAGTATGCAGTTACAATTAAGCAGTTGGTCATTTTTGTTTGGTACTTATTATTATTCTTTATTGTTAAGATCAGCCTAATACATCCAAACAATCCTTTGCAGTGAGATGTGCATCGTGCGATATATTATAATCTACAAAACGGCTAAACAAATATCACAAGTAGTGTAATTTCAAAAACACCAAATGATTATATTAAAAATAATAACTAAACAACAAACAAACCAACCATTGCAAATTCAACTAACTTCCAATACAAACAATATGCATGATATCAAACGTCGTATACATGTCCACTACTTTTCAAATGTAATAATTGAAAGTGCCACTTTCACACATACTATCAGTCATCCAAAATACGAATTACGTACCAAAATGCACCATAGGGCACATTACAAAACAACAACGAAATCTAACAAGCTGACAATGGCCAACACAAAATACCAAAATGGCATCCACTCCATTGTCCATACCCATTACTCTTCGAAACTGTCATGTTCCCATATATAATGGGCCAGTGCATCTCGAATTTTTTCCCATATATCTCGTGTTGTCGCTTGATTAATTTGGTTGTAACCCACGTGATATATATGGGACCATTACCCCTTGTTGTAGCACGGTAACATCAACCCACGAGTTCAAACCTTTTAGAGCTTTCTTAAATAATTTGTCTTCCACTTTAAAATGTTTTCGAATAAAGTTGTGTATTGTACAACAAGCAATTACAAACAATCGCTGATACCAGATTGGGTACAGAGGCATTTCCTTAGGACGGGAAAACGGTTCTTCAACACTCCGAATGCGCGTTCCACAATTGACCTCAAAGACGCGTGTCTACTATTAAATCATTCCCTTTTATTAATTGGTAAGCCCCCATTGTAACGTCCAAGATAATTATTAAGTTTATTATTAATAACTTCATAGTAATCTAAATTAATTAATGTGATAAATTGCACATGAGATGATTTAGAATAATAGATATAATAATAATAATATTTGGGAGATAATAATATAATAACAATATTATTTAACGATGATATATTTATGTAATGTAAGTTTTAATTGATAAAGAGATTAACTAATGATAATGTTAGTGTGACAATTGATCAATAAATAAAATGGGTTAACGATATTAGGATAATAATTCCTAGTGTGGTAAATAATTATATGTATGGGTAAATTGTAGTTGAAATAAATGGTATGGGTAAAATATAAAATTAAGAAAGATGAATTAAAGGTAGTGGGGGCAAATCTTGCAATTCTAAATAGTTGGGGCTTTAAAATAAAAAGAGAATCTTATCCCATGCCACATGTCAATTTGTCATTGGCCATTGGAGATACCTTATCCCCTTAGTTTTTTTAAAAAAAATGCAAAAAGGCAAGCCTTTTTGGTGGGTCCCACATGTAGCAGCCCCCTATCCTCTCTTTCTTTTCTCCTTTCTTTCTTTTCCCCCTCACCCCATCTCACGCACAGCACCCCCCCCCCCCTTTTCCTCATTCTCCCATTGTCTCACTCTTTCTCCTTCCACACACAAACACATACGGCCTAGATTGAGAGAAAAAGAGCTGTAGATTGTGAGAGAGAGAGAGAGAGAGAGAGAGAGAGGTGCTGCTAGCCGTGAGAAAGAAAGAAGAAGGAGAAGAAGAAAAAAAAATATTTAGTCACGTTTTAATCAAGCGGGTTGTCATAGAATTTGGTATCAGAGCGAATGGTATCAAGTTCTGTAGGGAACTTGTTACCATAGTAACTATTATATCATGAGCAACTAGGTTAATAGATTTGAGTCTAGTGTTTGCTTAAGAATAACACCAGAGCTGTAGGAATCCTAAAAGTTTTAAGAAAATCTAATAGGACAAAGTTTTATGCGATTATGATTGTCTTGTTTGTGTGGGCGTATCGTAGATTTGCTCTATATGCTTATTTGCGATATGTTGTTGTCTATGTGGTTTCTTCTGCATTGACTTGCACAACCTTGCAGAGTGATGCCACCGAGACAACCTCCACGTCGTTATGGGAGGCAGAGGATTAAACAGGATTGTTGTGAAAGGTTACCGCCTCCACCACCTCCATCTCCTCCTCCTCCTCCACCGCCGGGTGTTCTTGAGATAGCACACTCCTTAGCAGAAGCAGCACGTTATATGGCTGAGATTATGGTCAATCAACGCCAGGGGAGAAGAGAAGGGTGTCCTTCTAAGACTTTCTTTAAGCACAACTCACAAGTGTTTGCAGGGCATGAAGGCCCTAGGGAAGCTGATTACTGGTTTGCAACAACACAGAAGTTGATGGTAGCCTTTAAGTGTACCGATGCAGAGATGGTAGAGTATGGGGGTTTGAAACTTAAAGGTGAAGCATCCAAGTGGTGAAAGACCACAAGGGCCAACCTGAAAGGTCAATTAGGGGAGGGTGTCCCAATAACATGGGCGCACTTTAAAGAGAAGTTTTACAAACAATATGTTCCTCCTGTCCAACAATAGCTGTGGGCCAAGGAATTCCTAACCCTCACCCAGGGCAACATGACTGTCTCCCAATACTCCACAAAGTTTAGGGAGTTGTCGAGGTATGCCCCCACACTTATCCCTAATGATCGGGCTAAAGCTGAAAAGCTCCTAGATGGTTTATCGGCGCGCATCAAGGAAAGGATCTCTATCCTCGAAATCAATGAATACTCTAAGGCTGTGCACACTGCCATGATAGTTGCGCAAGCTATTAAGGAAGCAGCTGCAGAGTATGTACAGAAGAAGAGGTCGATGCCGGAAGCTGTGCATTCACCCAAAAGGCAAACTGTGGGTGGTAGTAGTTCAGAGGCACTTGTGAGGAGAAACATTCCTCTAAGCTACGAAAACCCGAGAAATCTGCCATGTAGCAAGTGCGGGAAATCGCATCCAAGGGTATGCATGGTTGGAACAAATAGCTGCTACTAATGTGGCAAGACAAGCCACTATGCCAAGGAATGTTTGAAAGCCACTTCAAGGAGTCAGGGACCATTAGCTATCAATTACCAGCCTAGGCAGCCTACTCAGGCACGTGTCTACTCCCTCACTCTAGGAAATGCTACAACGGAGGTGAACAATGTCAACGTTGTCATAGGTACCATTTCCTTGTATGGTAGCCTTGTTTGTGTATTGTTTGACTTAGGTGCTATTCACATTCATTCATTTTATCCGCATATGTGAAGCTATATGATTTGAGCTCAAAACCACTAGAGTAAAATATAAGTCTATCTACGCCCGTTGGTAGTGTAGTCACATGTAGTAAATGTGTGAAAAATTGTCCTATTCTCTTAAGAGGGAGGACTTTACCGGCAAGGTTAGCGGTGTTTGGTATGTTCGGATTTAATTTTATTCTTTGTATGAATTGGCTTTCAAAGTACGGAGCCAAGATTGATTGTCGGAAAAAGGATGGGTCTATGCGATTGTGCATAGACTATTAGGAATTGAATCGAGTATTCCATAAGTACCTTGAGTGCTTTGTTGTTATATTCATCGACGACATATTAGTCTATTCGACTAATTATGTGAAGCACGAAGAGCATTTGAAGATAGTGATGGATGTGCTAAGAGGAAAGAAGTTGTATACCAAGCTCAAGAAGTGTGAATTATGGTTAGAAGAAGTAGCATTTTTGGGGTATGAAGTTTGTTCCAAGTGACGGGTGTTGTTGGCCCCTTGGTATACAGAGTTGAGATGCCATCTTGCAAGACTGGAATACATGATGTGTTTCATGTATCTCAGTTATAGAAATGTGTACATGACCCGTTGCACATAATCAACTATGAGCCACTTAACATTCAACCGGATTTGACTTATGAAGAGGTTCCGATTTGAATTCTTGACCATAAGGAGCAACAATTGAGGAACAAGACTATACCTCTAGTGAAGGTGTTACGGCAAAGCCATAATGTCGAGGAAGCTTCGTGGGAACTAGAGCGGGATATGCGCAAGCGATATCCTCATTTGTTCGAGTGAACCTAGGTACCTACATGTTTTACAATACAATATAAATGCACATTGATGAAGTTTGAAGTATGCCTTGGTTGTAAGCATGTTAGTGAAGTATGATCTAAATTTCAAGGACGAAATTTTATTAGGAGGGAGGGATGTAACGTCCAAGATAATTATTAAGTTTATTATTAATAACCTCATAGTAATCTAAATTAATTAATGTGATAAATTGCACATGGGATGATTTAGAATAATAGATATAATAATAATATTTGGGAGATAATAATATAATAACAATATTATTTAACGATGATATATTTATGTAATATAAGTTTTAAGTGATAAAGAGATTAACTAATAATAATGTTAGTGTGACAATTGATCAATAAATAAAATGGGTTAACGGTATTAGGATAATAATTCTTAGTGTGGTAAATAATTATATGTATGGGTAAATTGTAGTTGAAATAAATGGTAGGGGTGAAATATAAAATTAAGAAAGATGAATTAAAGGTAGTGGGGGTAAATCTTACAATTCTAAATAGTTGGAGCTTTAAAATATAAAGAGAATCTTATCTCATGCCACATGTCAAATTGTCATTGGCCATTGGAGATACATTATCTCCTTAGTTTTTTTTAAAAAAAATGCAAAAAGGCAAGCCTTTTTGGTAGGTCCCACGTGCAGCAGCCCTCCCAATCCTCTCTTTCTTTTCCCCCTCCACCCCATCTCACCCCATTTTCCCCATTCTCCCTTTGTTTCACTCTTTCTCCTTCAACACACAAACACATACGGCCTAGATTGAGAGAGAGAGAGAGAGAGCTGCTGCTGGCCATGAGAAAGAAAGAACAAGGAGAAGAAGAAGAAAAAAAAAAAATTTAGTCACGTTTTAATCAAGCAAGTCGTCACACTAGTCTTGCCACTCTTGAAGATGGTAGCGTTCTCTTCTAAAAGGTGTTAAGAATCCTCAGTATAAACTATAACCCGAGTCCACCAAGTAGTAGGTATCTATAAATGAAGTATAATATGTAATTAATCATTAGTTAATTTATTCAAATTGTTGACCATAAGAACAAATTATTTTGTAATTTTTGAGAAGTTGATATGGTACAATGCCTCTTACTGGAGTCGAAAATTTTAACCTTAAATTGTTAACGCACATTGTGAAAATACGTGCGTCATGCATGCTCCTTTCCCATCCAACATAAACATAAATAAAGCAAAGATCCATATTCACAATGCACATGACATTTTGAGTTGTGGTGCACTTCCTACCTCAGTAGTGAATATGCTTTTTACGTGATACATGCACATCTATTTGTGTTCCATCAATTGTTCCAATACAATCCTGAAAGTAGGAGTGGTGTTAACAGTAAGAACATAGTTGAAGCACACAACAAATAATTTTGTCTTTAAATAGTAATATCATGATATCATCCATTTATCCTTTCAAAAAACGTAAAATACAGTGTTTTGATATCTTACCGCAAACCATGGGTAGTACATAGCGTTATTGACAACATTGGGATGCAGTAGTGGAACATGATTGGGTTGTAAAATTGATTTTTCCAATTAACAAAGTGCTCTTGCCGATTTTCTATCATAAATGCTTACGAAGAATGTTGAGCGTTGTAGCCTGTCAGCCACGGATCGTGCTGACCAACCTTGTGCCATGACCAAACAAAATGCAGCCAGTTGATCTGTTACCTGGACAGCTCGGGTGCTGCATAAAAACTCATTATGTTCTAATGTGTTACAAAGAGCAATATAGGTGGCTGGCCACATTTTAAATCGCTCATAGCACGTATTTCGATTAGGATTGTGAAGCACCCGATGTACCCACATCGCTCCCGTGAAGCCAGAAGTCCTTTGAGGTATACCTCTCATACGCTGACCTTTTAACCCAAATTCAAATTCATGCAGTTCTAGTTGCAATCCCATGATTTTTAGCTCCATCACACATAAAGGGCCAAATTGACCATTACATCATCCATGCCATCATCATCGCTTACATCACCCACGTCGGCATCTGGATCGATGGTAGGAAAGATTGTTCCAGTGTATCATACCAATGTTCATAAATATAGTTTGGATTGTCAAGTCCCCACTCATCCATGTCTATGTCATCCACCCAGTTGTCATCCTCGTCTATGTCATACGAGTCTATGTCATCCATAAAATCCTCACTCATGTCTACGTATCCTACGACATTCAAATCGAGTGAATTAGTTTTGTTTGTTCATATTCTAAATAGGTTTTTATTCAAATCACACATTAAATGAAGTATCATGAAGAAAATATACAAATAATTAAGGTTAATCTAAATAAAATCTAAAAGACAATCTAATAAAGAGTAGGCTAAAATGCATGTATATATAACCAATCTACAAGAAAACACTTGAGAGTTAAACATAGGAGTGCATACAGGTCAAATTAAAAATTAAGAAATTGTCCTAAAACATTCAATCCTAGTTAGTGGGTTCTAATGTAAAGGCAAGCTAATCCTACACCTCCTACCAAACTATCTCAGATGGACCTATCAAATATATTTAAGTAGCCACTTCTTCTGAGATGCATCATTCATTTTAATAATCATCTTTGCACAATTTGGGTTAGTTATATAGTGGGAAGTTTGAAAGAATTTATTATCAGGTATGTCTAACTCTTTGTTGATCTCGTTAAGTATGTCCATTGCAACCTCAACAGGGTCCATCTTTATGCTAAATGCACATGACCTTCTCGATACGCCTTCCTTCATAATTTGAACCTCGCCCAACATATCATCCAGTCGAATTTTTAAAGCCTTAACCTCTTTGTCTTCTATGGACGCACGCTTACTGGCACATGAGTCACGTAACCCACTATGTGATACTTTTCGTTTCCCTTTGGACTTGGACGGACCCTTTGGTGCCGATGCACCGTCACCATCTGACAAGTCGATGAATGGCGTTGGGGTATTAAAGTCAAATCCCCAGTCCCCCTCGTCTAAAACAAGTGGGGTGTTAGTACTTGCATGACCATACTCCCTAGTAGCAGTTGTTCTAACAAATATATTGCAAATGAGATCAAAGTACGGTGGTCCACTGCCTCTAAAACGTGACTACTTCTCATGGTATTCCTGCAAAATTTTACCTTGATGGTCAGTTGCAAATAAGTAGTTGAGATTGTTAAAATTTGTAATGGATTGTGAGAAAGGAGATGAGAGGTATTCATATTTCAGTTGTTCCCAATTTGCATCCGAGGCAAATACAACATTTATTAGAAATAGGTATTGGGCCTAACTCAGCTCAAAAGCTAGTTCAAGAGTTGATGTTTCCCCTCACCCTTATAAATGACTCATTTCCTTAATATCCAGGCAATGTGGGACTTCCAATATACCCCCTCACATGTGGCGAGAGGACATCCAAGCCAACACGTGGGACAATGGGTTACGGTGGGCCACAGCCAATTGGGTTAGGCTCTAATACCATATTATAAATAGGGCTTGGGCCTAGCTTAACCCAAAAGCTAGCTCAAGAGTTGAGATTTTCCCTCACCCTTATAAATGACCCATCTCCTTAATGACAAACATGCAATCATCAAGATGCATGTTAGAAATAAGTCTTAGGCCTAACTCAACCCAAAAGCTAGCTCAAGAGTTAAGGTTTCTCCTCATCCTTATAAATGGACAATCTCCTTAATACCCAGGCAATGTGGGACTCCCAACACGCCCCCTCATGTGTAGCGGGAGGACATCCAAACCAACACGTGCGATAATGGGTGACGGTGGGCCACAGCCAATTGGGTTAGGCTCTGATACCATGACAAACATGCAATCAACAAGATGCATGTTAGAAATAGGTCTGGGCCTAACTCAACCCAAAAGCTAGCTCAGGAGTTGAGGTTTCCTCTCATCCTTATTAATGGCTCATCTCCTTCATACCCAGGCAATGTGGGACTTCCAACAAGTCACTAGATTCCAACCAAAACCCGAGATCATATCCCCTTTCAAGAGTTCTGAGAAATTCATGTAATTAGTTTTAAATTTTTAAATTTTATTCTTTACCTGGTTGGATGTGAATTCGCGTGGACGACTATAGTTGTTCAGACTGGTTGTGATCTCATTGACCAATTTTTGGGGGTATGGGGATTTTATGCCAACAGTTGCCTTGTCCAGCAGGATATATAGCAATTGAAGCTCGTAGTCAGGAATCCATTTGGCAACCTCTTTTGGTGCGTGATTATTGCCTGGGCCTAGGTGCATACGGGGTGATTTGCGAGGTATCCCGTGCGTGGACATCTATGAGATAGTATGATATGTGTAAATATATTGTAGACAGTGAATGAGATAACACTATACATTAATCATCATAATAATGCAATGTATAAGTAATGTATTTTATAGACTAATAAAAATCATACATTTGAGATTGATTTTTGTGGTCGTAAAATGCTCGATGCAAATGGTCTAGAGGTAGCCTATTTGCCCTTCACTAATGATTGAAGGAAATACCCCACATGTAGCACCATGACAAAAACCATGACGATACCTCACATTAACGAACAAGAAACTAAAAAATATAAATTACCAGTAACTTCGAAAAACAAACTAAGAAAACCAGTGCACATTAGTGAACAAGAAACTAATAAATTTCAATTATCAGTAACGTATAACGAGCTAAGAATACCAATGCATATTAGCGAACAAGAAACTCAAAAATTCCTATTAATAGTAACGTATGACAAACTAGGAATACCATTGCACATTAATGAATAAGAAACTAAAAAATACCAATGAACACTAACGTATGACAAACTCCAAATACCAATGCACATTAACGGACACGAAACTAAAAAAATACCAATTAACACTAACATATGACAAACTAAGAATACCAATGCACATTAACGTATGTTAATACTCAAGAATATCTACTTTGCTACCTTACCTTCAATTGGTAAAGGCAGTTTTTATATATAGATAAAATCTGTTTACAATGTAACAGCATGTACTTGCTCTAGGATTACAATCCTATCTTTAACTAATTACAAAATGATATTATCTTATCTAAAGAGGTTGTATTTAAACATTCCTCTTATCTTGTATATCTTGAATATTTGAATTCAAAACTGTTGATGATGGATTATCCTTTACATGCCCCCTCAAGCTTAGTGAGGGTGCAACAACTCTGAGCTTGTTACGGAGTGTAGAAAAATGGCTTGCTGACAAAGGCTTGGTGAAGACGTCTGCTACTTGGTCTTTTGTTGAGATAAAACGAATATCAATGGATTTGGATGCTACCATGTCCTGGACAAAGTGAAAATCTATCTCCACATGCTTAGTTCGAGCATGAAAAACTGGATTTGAGGCAAGATACTTTGCCCCTATATTGTCACACCACAAAATTGGAGGTGTCGAAATAACAATTCCAAGTTCAACCAATAGAGATTTTAGCCATGAGAGTTCAGCTGCAGTGTTGGCCAAAGATTTGTATTTAGCTTTAGTGCTTGAACATGCCACTGTTGCTTGTTTCTTGCAACTCCAAGAGATAAGATTTTTTCCAAGATAAGCACAAAATTCACTTGTAGAACGACGATCATCACGACATCCAGCCCAATCCGCATCAAAAAATGCTTGGAGTGTGTGAGAAGAGCACTTTTGGATTTTTAATCCAAACTGAATGGTTTGTTTGAGGTACCTCAAGAGACATTTTGCAGCTTGCTAGTGACTTAATCGTGGATTGTGCATAAACTGAGAAAACCTATTTACTGAAAAAGCAATGTTGGGTCTTGTGATTGAAAGGTATTGAAGAGTACCAATAGTACTCCGATACAGTGTAGGATCATTAAAAACTTCACCATCAAACAAAGATAAATGCACAGAAGTTGCCATTGAGGTGCAAATAGGTTTGGCATCAGTCATTTTTGTTCTCTTACGAATATCCAGCATATAACGTTGATGAGACAAAAAAATGCCATCCTGACCCAGAGAGACCTCAATACCTAAGAAAAAATTTAAATTACCCAAGTCTTTTACACCAAAATCAGACTTCATCCGAAGTAATAGATTTTCAATAGCTGTAGAGTCTAAGCTAGTTAATTATGATTATGTCGTCCACATATATCAATACAAACATGGTGAGTGTAGTAGATTTATAAATAAATAGAGAAGTGTCAGACTTAGATGCTTGAAATCCAAAATCCAATAACTTGTTACTCAACCGAGGAAATCAGGCTCGTGGTGCCTATTTTAAACCATAGAGGGCATTTTGAAGGCGACATACATAGTTGGGATGCTAAGGATGAGAGTAACCAAGAGGTTGAGACATATAAACTTCTTCATTTAAAATACCATGAAGGAAAGCATTTTGAATTTCAATCTGTTTGATAGACCAACTAGAGGAGATTGCAATGGACAAAACCAAACGTACCGTAGTAGGTTTTATTACCGGACTGAATGTTTCTTCGTAGTCAATACTAGTTTGTTGATGGAAGCCCTTGGCCACTAATCTGGCCTTGTATCTATCAATGGAGCCATTTGCCTTCCTCTTGATCCAAAAAACCCACTTGCACCCAACTAAATTGTGTGCCTCCGACGCTGGAACAAGACACCATGTGTCGTTCTTAAGAAGAGTGTCAAATTCGGAATTCATGGCTTTATGCCAGTTTGCATCTGTGCTAACTTGAGAGTAGCATGCATGTTCAACCTCCTTGAAATTTCCTGCAATCAAAAGAGCATGGGGAAGGGGGTGTTTGGGAGAATCATCATGAAATTTCTTTGGCTTGGTGATGTTGTTTTTGGCTGTTCTAGTCATGGGGTGAGTATTTGGAGCAGGTTTGGTTGATTGGAAACTAGGAGATGATTATGTTGTTTCATGAGAACTGGAAAAGGGTCGAGTGGTTTCATGGGAAATGGGTTGAATCCGTGTGGTTTCATGGGAACTAGATGGAAAAGACATGGTGTCATTTTGAGTGAGTGAGATATGTGGAAGATTTGGCGTGTTGGAAGGGGAGATAAGGTGTGAGGATGATGTGTAATGTAAAGGGTGTACTTGTGTTTCAGGAGGATAAGGTTGGGTTGTGGTAGGAGACAAATGCATGTGAGGAGAGAGAAATTGAGCGGGATGCGTGGGATATGGTTGTGTTGTGGTAGGAGACAAATGCATGTGAGGAGAGAGAGATTGAGTGTGATGCGTGGATTGTGGGGCATTTGGAGAAGATAAAGGAGTTGGTATGTGAGCCAAAATAGGTGTAGATAGAGGATAAGTTTGAGATGTGTCAGATGAGTAGGAATTGTTTGTAACAAAGAATGGAAAATTTTTTTCCTCAAAAACAACGTCTCTTGAAATATAAAGACGACCAAATTTTGGATTTACAAGACGAAAACTTACCGACAGTATAAAGGTTCTAAAATGGAATCCAAGGGCCAAGCTCATGTAGGAGGGCATTGCAGATTTTTTCCCCGAGATGCTGTGGAAGCCATTGAATCACATTTGCAACGCACACGGTTTGCCAGAAAACAAAGTGCACCCACAGATAAGGTGGGTTCAAAGAAGAAGAAGACAGTGGGTTTAGTTGGCTAGGCTGCATTTGTGGGTTGGGGGGTTGGTTAACGTACAGAGGAAGAGGAAGAAGAAGGAATTTGGAGAAGAAGAAAAAGAAGGTAACGTTCCTGGGTTTGCATACAGAGAAAGAGAAAGGATTTTGAGGATGGAAAGATGGGTATTCTGGTCTGGGTCTATGTATAGAGGAAGAAGGAGTTTGAGAGAATGAAAATGCTTGAGGGCGGTTTCAAAAATGTGGGAGAAGTTTCAGGGTGTTTTTTTTTTCTTCTTTTTTGTCGTTGAAATTGAGTGGAGTTATGTGGTGGTTGAGTTAGATGGGTGGTTGGGTTAATGGGATGGAACCGTGCAAATAATATTTGGAGAAGAGTGCTGCAGCCTGTGTTAGTGGACCCCATTTATGACCGGCATTGTAGCCGCACTGTAGCTACAATGCCGTTCCTGCTACAGTGCGGGCCCGGTCTATTGGCAAACACAGCTTTTATTTTTTGTTTTTCCTAGTTTTGGTTTGACTTAGGGACATTTTTAGAATTTATTAAAATACATGGAGACAATTTTAAAAATTTAAGACAAAAAAATACATGTGCCTAGCACGTAAACAATTTTCAATCAAATTGGACGAAAATAGTTAATGGATGGGCCACATTGAAAATTTTTGAAACTTTAATGGGGTGTATTGCAATTTTTGAAACATTAGAGGTTAAATTGAAAATGGCTTGAACCTTTAAGGGGTAAAGTGTGATTTTCCATTTTTAAATGAAAATCAAATGGTAATTTGGTCTTTTTAGGCATTTTTGTTAGAATTTAACGGCTATATTTGACGGAGGGGGTCAACTGAATCAAATTGAGAGTTCAGAAAGTTAAATTGAGAGTTTTTAAAATTTAAGGTATTTTCTTAAAATGTACAGTATTCAGAGATTTAAAGTGAAGTTTTCCCTAATAATAATAATAATAATAATAATAATAATAAAATCTAAGGTCTAAATTATATTGCTGGGCCGCTGGCTAAGAAATTAATCAATTTTAATTTTTTTTGTTCTCCGTTTATCCAAGCTTTAGCCTAAAAAAAAGTGGGCAACACCAAATAAAAGCTTCACTGGAAACAACTCGTACTATTTTCTTTTGTCTTCCCATCGAAGGCATCGAGTCCAGTCCCGGGTACGTTTCCGTGTCCTCGCTTCACTTCCCCTTGAGAAAATAACAAACAAACGCAGCGACGCAACAGCCCTAGCTGGAGCCATGGCGGACGTTGGCGGAACCAGCGTGGTGCGGCCGAACGCTCGGCGAGTGAGCGCGCCGGAGGAGGCGCTGGAGTTCGAGACGTCGCGGGAGGTGCAGGTGGTGACCAGCTTCGACCAGATGGGCATCAAGGACGACCTGCTCCGCGGCATCTACAACTACGGCTTCGAGAAGCCCTCGGCGATTCAGCAGCGTGCCGTGGTGCCCATACTCATCGGCCGAGATGTTATCGCCCAGGCCCAGTCCGGCACGGGCAAGACCTCCATGATTGCCCTCACCGTTTGCCAGAAGGTCGATACTGCCACCAGAGAGTGCGTTTCTTCAAATCCCTAATTTTCTCATAGAAACCCTAATGTCTCTCAGTTTCGCTATTATTTTAGGGCATGCTTGTTTTTATCAAAAATATTGTACTGGGCTTTTTCTCTGGATTTAAATTGTATTAAGTTGTAGGGTTCTGGAATTTTATGTTATGGTTCATGAGTCGATCTCTGAAACCCTAATTTTCGAGGTGGGAAATTTAGGAAAAAACCCTAATATTAGTAGAGAAAATAGAGACCCTAGAATTTCTAATATTTTGCCTTTTAAACTTTCATGTGGTTTTCTTTTAGGGTTTAGGAGGGTATGGTGAATTGTTTTAGGGTTTGTTTCTAGGTGAATCGTCTTAGTGTGAGATTTTCTTTATTTTTATTCCCGGGGTTGAAGTAAGTTATTTGTCTGATTAAGTGTAGATGTCATCCTTGAAAATTAGGGGCGCGAAGTATGTTTTAGGAGTTAAGCTTTGAAACCATGATTCGGGAGGGGTAAGATTTTAGGAAAAGATAGTTTATTGTGTGTTATGTGCTCGTGTTCTGTTTGGTCGCTTATAACCTTGGTCTCTGTATGTTTCAACTGGAATTTTTTCTAAGGAACAGTTCTTATGTAAAAAGATGAAAGTTTGGTTTGTAGGCATTTATTGTTTAATTTAAAGATCTTAGGCTTTCTAGAGAATCCGTTATGGTGCATTTGATGCTCTTCTACTCGCTCCAATAAAAGATATTTGAAACAGAAATGAGATGGTGTCAATCTGTTGCCGTGTTATTTGCCGTCCTGATCCAGTGTGAACTTGTGTGAACGAATCACAGAATCAGTGTGCCACTATACTAGCGTTTATCAGTCCATTTATAGTAAACAGAACCTTAGGAGGAGAAGATGAGGTAGATAACCCATGTATTCAGGGAAATGTCTTAGGTCACTTTGACATGATATAGGTTGATTTGTTTACTTTGATACTTTTAAGCTTTGGGCAAGCCAGAATGTTTTAGCATTGACATGTTTTTGTGCTATGATATACACACTATGATCATAGTTGGTGAGGTGTTATGTATTGTCAGTTAGTTGTGTCATTGAAGTCTTTTATACTCTGTTTTTCGCTGGTTTTACTTGTTGTGTGTGATCATGTCATATGGCTTCATGAGATAATCTCACTATTACTTGGTGGATTTTTCTAGGTGTTGCCATATGTTTTGTAATGACCAACTTGTATAAACGTCTCCAAAAACTGATAATATGCTTGCCTTCTGTTTCATTCTCTGCTGGAGCTGCTTTATAATCGTATCATTTTTTAAAAATATTCTTAACTTAAACAGAGTTCAGGCGTTGATCCTGTCACCAACAAGGGAATTGGCATCTCAGACAGAAAAGGTGATTTTGGCAATTGGTAATTACATAAATATTCAAGTACATGCATGCATCGGAGGCAAGAGCATGAGTGAAGATATCAGAAAGTTAGAACATGGAGTTCATGTGGTGTCCGGAACTCCAGGCAGAGTCTGTGACATGATCAAGAGGAGAACACTGCGTACGAGACATATCAAAATACTAGTTCTTGTGAGTTTATGACTTGTGCCCTCCCCTATTTTCACACTTTTAGAACTTCATTTATGCTTTTAATATTTTGGTGGGGTTTAGGTTTAATTTTTATTGTTCTCCATCAGGATGAATCTGATGAGATGTTGAGCAGAGGGTTCAAGGATCAGATTTATGATCTGTACAGATATCTCCCACCAGAACTTCAGGTTCTCTCTCTCTTTCTCTCTCTCTCCAAACAAAAAAATTAATTAATTTTTTACCAAGCTTATTAAATGTCTGCTAAAAATGACCCGCATATTGCCTTGCTGGTAGCATTGGTTGAACAGTTCAGTTTGTGTTAATATATGGATTTAATTCTGCAACAAGCATCTGTTTGTAGCTATTGTTAGTAATGGCAATGGAAGAGAACATAGGGTTTAATGGAATGCTGGAGAAAAAAAGGTACTCTAATTGAGACAAGTTTATTTGTTTTTTTGCCCCTACTAGTTAGGTGGCTCATTTTGTATACTCCCATTTAGGGGGTGCCTTGGCATCAATCGTAGTCTAGGCCGACCTGATTATAAGTTGATTCATTGTTCCTAATCATTTCAAGGATGTGCAAAACATTGCATTGCTAGTGTACTTTTACAACATTATTGTTACTGCATTTTTTTTTTTTTTAATGTATGCATCGACAGTTGAGCATAAAGTAATAGTATGTTGCTTCCTGTTATAAATAGTATCTTCCTAAGTTATCTGACACATAGCATGTTGGTTCTGAAATTTGTTATCTGCATTATAGGTTGTCTTGATTTCTGCTACACTTCCTCATGAAATTTTGGAGATGACAAACAAGTTTATGACTGATCCTATACGGATACTTGTGAAACGTGATGAGTTGACTCTGGAGGCAAGTATTGTCGTGTGATATAAGCTGTCTTGAATGCAGATTTGGAATTTGGTTCAAGCTTTTCTTGTCTTGCACAATTCCAGAGTTTAATACAGGTTTTCCTTCTCATCTTTTTATGATGACAGGGCATCAAGCAATTTTTTGTTGCAGTTGAAAGGGAAGAGTGGAAGTTTGATACTCTATGTGATCTTTATGACACCCTCACGATTACCCAAGCTGTTATATTCTGCAACACGAAGCGAAAGGTAATAATGTTATTGATCAAATTTTGGATTCAAGTTGTAAGAGTGGTATCTTCGGGGCGCCTACGCTATTAATAAAGTCAGCTACTTACTTATCAAAAAAAAAAAAGAGTGGTATCTTGCCTAATTTTAAGAACATAAAGAAAGAAAAGCATTCTAGGATTGGTTTTGTTAGGTTCCCAGTTTACCCAGTGATATTCTTGGACTTATCCTTATTCAAAGAATTATGGCTTTATACAACTGCAACTGGCTAACATGAACAGTACATAGCTCATATCTGATGCTGGTATATCTAATAATTCATGTAAGCTGTTCTTCTAGTGTATGAGACTGGTTGACTCATATTCCATTTTTAAAAGAATAGAGACAAAGGAAAAGTTTTAGTCTCGTTGGTTTTTTTGCCAGTCTGAGAGTAAGATGTTCTTTAAACATCAATAGGGAGTAAAATAATCCCTCCAGGATTGGGAGTTGGATGTGGTCTTGTCTTTTTTTGAACTGCTGTACTCTTGTAAGATTTCTTATGGTAATGCGGATCGTATTCGCTGGTCCTCGTCTAAAAAGGGTACGTTCGAGGTGAAGTCGTTCTATAAGGACTTGTCCATTTCAGATTGTGAGGTGTTCCCATGGAAGAGTATATGACGCTGTAAGGTGCCCTCGCAAGTGGCATTTTTTGGGTAGACTGTGGCTCTTGGCAAAATTCTGACACATGACAATTTACGAAAGATGGGTATTGTGATAGTGGAATGATGTTGTACGTGTAAGAAGAATGGGGAGTCCGTAGATCATTTGTTGATTCATTGTGAAGTAGCTACTCGGTTATGGAACTACGTTTTTACTTTGTTCGGTATTGAGTGGGTCATGCCACAAAGTTTCCTCGACTTGCTTGCTTGTTGGAATCGGGTGGGGGGTAGGAATATCTCTAAAGTCATTTGGAGGATGGTTCTTTTGTGCATCACTTGGTGTATTTGGCAGGAGAGGAATGCTAGAACTTTTGAGGATAAGGAGTGTTTGGTGGATGGGATGAGGAAGAATATGATATCTATGCTACACTTGTGGATGTTGGCTCACCACCGTATTGTTGTCCCGACTATAGAAGAGTTCTTGAATATGTGCTCTTTGTATATTCCGTAGGGGTTTCTCTTGTATATATTTTTGCATTAGGATTGCGCCCCTCAGCGCTTTTTCAATAATATTCACGTTAATTATTTTTTTTTTGATAAGTAATAAGAAGTTTTATTGAAATTCACGTTAATTATCAAAAAAAAAAAAAAAAACCCTCTTTCCCCTTTGCTTAGCTAGTAAAGTGCATTTGTCAGTATCTAGATTTCATTCTATTTTGCTGCTCATGTTTTCATTGTTACTTGTGGCTTGTATGTATGGCCGATGGATATATTCTAATATTATTGGAACAGGTGGATTGGCTAACTGAAAAGATGCGTACCAATAACTTTACTGTTTCATCAATGCATGGAGACATGCCTCAAAAGGAGAGAGATGCAATTATGGCCGAGTTTCGATCTGGTCAAACCAGAGTCCTGATAACGACAGATGTTTGGGCACGGGGGCTTGATGTTCAACAGGCAAGTTTTTTTAGCTCCTTTTTAATACATGATGTTTTAATATTCTGCAATTAGCCAAGTTTTTTGATATTTAAATGCCTATATCTGAAGTTTCAACTATTAAAAATACCAATTGTTTGGATCTAATGAGGTGGCAAATGATTGCTGCCCAATTGGACCAAGTTGATTGTCGAAATCACTTGCTGATATGCATTAGAGTGGCTTGTAACTTCTAGGAGTACATTATGAAGTATGGGACTTTGATGTAGGACGCTACATCTGATTCATTGTGGCCAAGTTGATTTTTATTCTAATTTTAATTAAGACTTTATTTCTTTTCCTTTTTAGGATTTAATTATTTTCTTTCCCAATTAGGATTAGGTTTACTTTATTTACTAGGATTAGGTTTACTTTCATAAATAAGAGTAGTTTTACTATCTTTACAAGTATTTCTTTTTTGTATGCATGTTATCTGTAATGTAAAAGACACAACTTGAATTATTTTAAAATCTGAGAATCTGCTACGTCAACTTCTTGGTACAGTGACCAATGAACTCTAGTCCTTTTGGTATTTGGGGCATATAACTTGTTGTATGCTGGTGGTGCAAAGCTGAGGTGTGTTTCTTGTTGCCATGTGTTAATGTGTGCAGGCACTTGAATGAAAAATGTATAGGGAGGGTTTTGGAAAATAATCTTCTAAGCAGAGCCCATAATCTTGGATTCTGAATTTTGTCCTCTGTAGACAAAGATTATAATTCATTGTTGGTGGTCTACTCATTAAGTAGTCTATTTCACTTACAGATGATCACATCCTTGTGCATTTGAGCTTCCACAGCTGTGGTATATATGCACTTTGGAGATTAGCTTTCTATTGTTGTCTTAATATGTGGAAGAATGACTTGTGGTGTTTGGACTTTTCTGTTCATATTATCTTCATTTTTCTTGTCAGGTTTCCCTTGTGATCAATTACGACCTTCCAAACAATCGTGAGCTTTACATTCATCGGATTGGTCGTTCTGGTCGTTTTGGAAGAAAGGTATTTATTCCATATGTTTTGTGAATAAGTTTAGATATTGGCCTGCTGCCTGGCCGCCTTCTGTGCAAGATGTTTATAATTTTTTCTGGTAAAGAAATTCGAGGAGATTGATTTGTTTCTAACGTGTAAAATCGAACGGATTAACAACATATTGACTGCAATATTGAAGTTGACATTGAACAAACAGTAAACTTAGAAGTGCAATATTTTTTGTGAGTCAACTTAGAAGTGCAATTAAATGTAAGCCGAAGCCTCTTTTCTTTTTGTAATATGTGATAAGTTTGCTCAGAAAGAGATGAAGTCTATTATAGAAATGTTCCTAAAGAAAAATTAAAATGATCAACAAAGTCTCTTCTAAGGAAGGGAACACTGTCAAAACCTGTAGACCACTCATACAATGACCAGGAAATGCAGATTTTAGCTTAAGAGTAGACAAGGCATTAAACACTGATTTTGTTTTCAGAAACTATGTTTTCTACTGGGAAGTATTTTAGTGTATCATTGTCTCATATTTCTCTTGTTTTAATTTCTGCTATTCTTATTCATGTCTTTCTGGCTAATTTGCTAGCTAATGTTCCTGTTTTCCTTGCCTTTCTCTATAGCTGTCCCTCAGCTAGTTGATCTGGAAAACTGTCATTGAAGTGGCTCTGTTTTATTTTTGTAGGGTGTTGCAATAAACTTTGTGAAAAGTGACGACATTAAAATCCTAAGAGACATAGAGCAGTACTACAGTACTCAGATTGACGAGATGCCAATGAATGTTGCTGATCTGATATAACACTTGCTGGCCATCATGTGTGTTGATGCCTAAGAGTTCAGTTGACATGACTTTCTTTGCGATGGTTTGTACACTAGTGGATGCTGAAATGACACTCAGGGTTGTTCTGTGTCAAGATTAAATGGAGTTGATGCATTATTTCCGTTGAGATTTATTTGATTTAGATTTTCAGCACTTCTGCTCAGCTTGTATGGGTGATAACATCAGATTTTTAATTTAAGTAATTTGCTAGGTTTTTGTGATGAGGAGATATTTTGGACAATTGAATCACCGTGTTTCTGTTGAAGAGCAATGATTTATGCTACATTAGTCGGTAATTCCATATTAGTATTGCATGAGGGATAAAAGTATAGTTTATAGCATTACTCTTCTAGTGAATAAGATCTCTCTCTTTCCTTGTAATTACTCTGTGCAAAAAGTACAGGGTTGGGGTTTATAGGTGGATGGTGCTTGTTAATGCAGAGCCAAAAAGGGTCATAAATCCAGGGGGTGTACGTGCTCCTTGGCTATGTAGCGCTACATAGTTTGGCAGGTTAACCCTTGGCTGGAATTGTGTCGGCAAATAGAGCTTTTGTTTACGGGAAAAAAAAAAGTCGTGTCATATAAAAACGGGCATGTTTATTAAAAAATTTTAAAAATGATTTTTTGACTTTTTTATTATAAAAATTACCAAAACACTTTTGACAAAAATTTAACAAAGAAATTTTTGTTAAGAAATATTTTTTAACTTAAAAAAACTCTATTTTTAAAGTGTAACCCAAAACAAACTCTTAAATTTTTAGCACGAAGACAAAATAATTAGCAACCAAGTAATTAATCTATTGACTAGTTCATAAGAAGAAAGAAAATTAATAATCATTGACTAAGACCTGAAGATCTTATGCAAATCACAGACCTCAGAGGAGAGCTACATCGCTTCCACGGTAAAAGTCATGCATTTCGAGCCATCTTTTCATGGCTTCACAAGCTGTCACATTACACATACCACAATCCCATTATTCCCAGTTCACAGTTGCAGGAGCTAGGCTGCGACAACTCGGACCAAGTCGACGCTGTTGGCAACTACTGCGTCAAGGTCAAGTTCGAGCTCTCTTCCATCTGTGGTGACATTCTCCGCCTGCTCAACTCCCATCTCGTCCCCTCCTCCGACGAGTCCAAGTTCTTCTATCTCAATATGAAGGGCGATTATTGTTGATGCACGGTTTTCCGATGATGACATGGCACACCTTGTCGGGAAGTGCTCTAACGTTGGAAGAGGAATCAGGCTGAAAATAGAATAAACAAGAGGATCAAAGCAACCAGTGGTGTTCCAGCGGGGGAAGCTCCGATGCCTAAGTCAATATTTGAAGGAAAGGAATATAAGCAACAAAAGCTATAGAGTAAAGTTGCGATTACCTGAAAGTTCCGATATGACTTGCATTTTATAGGCCTCGAGTAGCTGTAGTCCTGTAATTGACGGCTCTTGTATGCCTCAATATTTGCTGTGTAGTTATTGGGCAAGGATATGGGTTGTTAGCCGTTCCTAAATCTCACGGGTTTGAAATTATAGGATAAGTGGTTTTATCTAAATAACATCAGATTTGAATACCCAAGTTGTTCTCGGATTAGTGTCTGCGTATTGATATGTTGACAGCTGGTCCACGTTGTGGATAGCCTTTTCAAATCTGGGATAAGATCACTCGTTTAAATTGAGTATGTAGATATCCGTGTTGTGAAATGACCGACCTACCCTCGGCACTTGACTATTTTGCCCCTGATGAGTTGGGTCTCGGACTAGGCATCTAAGACCTCATTGGGCTATGTTGTTAGAGGCCTTGTCGGGTCTGTCGGCTTGCTGAAATCAGGTTTAGGATTCGTTGGGCCTTATGAAGTTGATCCATGACCCAATAGTTACCCCCCAATTTCCTAGTCTTAATGACTATGAAAATTTCATGTTCTTCAAAGATGGATCGGCCTTTCGAGGCCCGACTCCATGCAGAGAAATGTCCGAGGCTTTCAAGGCGGGAAGTTTGAATTTCAAATTTTGGCGGGAATCACATATGTGGGGAGGCATTCCGACACCCCATGGACCATGTTCTTTATACCATGAACCTTATCACCATGTTAGAGAATGTCTTACAATGAGACAAAACGTACTAAATATTATCTATTAATTTAGGTAGTATTTGGCACAACAGGTGGCGATGGTGGCCTTTCGTAAGACCAGATCTCCAACCCTGAAGCTTCTATGCTTGACTCTTTTGTTGAAGTACCGAGCCACTTTCTCCTGGTAAGTTGACATGGTTACTTGGGCCTAATCTCGTTTCTCCTGTAGTAAGTCCAGGTGTAGCTGGAGGCCTTCATCACTGTCTTGGGTTGGAAGGTCTCTACTCGGTAGCTGCCTGACCCCACATCGGCTGGGATGATTGCCTCGGTCCCGAAGGCTAAGGCGTATGGGGTTTCCTTGGTTGGAGTTCTTCTCGTTGTCCGGTATGCCCATAAGACTTCCGGAAGATCATCTTCCCAATCCCCCTTTCTATCACCAAGTTTTTTCTTCAAAATTTTGAAGATTGTCTTGTTGGTGGCTTCTACTTGTCTGTTAGCCTGGGGACGACCCGGAGAGGAGTAGTAGTTCTTATGTGGAGCTTGGTACACCATTCTCGGAATGAATTGCAGTCGAATTGCTTTCAATTATCAGTGACGAATGCATGTGGAATACCGTATCGACAGACGACGTTCGTCCACAGGAACCGCTCTATGCTCTTGCTATGATGTTCACTAGGGCTTCTACTTCTGCCCATTTGGTGAAATACTCAACATCTATGACTGCAAATCGAACACCTCCTTTCCACGAGGTAGTGGTCCCACTATATCTATGATCTACCCCCCATTGTGAGAAGGGACATGGTAAGGAGATTGAGCTTAAGTCCTCAAGGGGCTACTTGGTAATGTTGGCGAATCGCTGGCACTTGTCACAATTTTTGACTGTCTTTATCGAGTCTCGACTCATGTTCAGCCAATAAAACCCTACTCGGACTGCTTTGTGTTCTAGCATTCTTGCTCTTGAGTGATTGCCGCAGATGCCCTTATGGATCTCGCGAAGGACGTAATCACCTTCTTCTTTAGAAATACACTTGATGAGTGGTAGCATGAAACCTCGTTTGTATAAGGTCCCATTCACCAGGGTAAACCTCGCAGCTCTAGTCCTCAGTTGGGTTGCCAATTTCTTATTTGATGGGAAAACTCCCTTTCCCAGGTACTCGACTATGTCCCTTTGCCATTCGGGTATTACCTCAATTACCAAGACCGAGACCACCTTGGTTATGGCAGGTCGTGTTAAAGTCTGGATGGGTTCTTCAGGTTCTCCACTGTCATCGCCGACCGTCGACACTATTCGAGATAAATAGTCTGCTCTTTCGTTCTCTTCCCTTGGGATCTTCATGATGCAGAATTTCTTGAAAGAATTTTGCATATCTTGTACTTTTGACAAGTACAGCTTCATCTTATGTCCCTTGGCTTTGAACTCTTCTCGGATATGCCTGACAATCACTTGAGAGTCGCTTCATAGCTCGACAAATTCGGCTACCATTTCACAAGCCTAGTCGAGTCCTGCAAGGACTACTTCATACTCGGCCTCGTTGTTGGTAGTCTTGACTTCCAGCTTCAAAGAACTACACAACTCTTCTCCGTTTGGTGTGATCAATACCACACTAGCTCCGCCATGCCTTCTCGTGGATGACCCATTAACATAAATTACCCACGTCTCGTCCCTTGGCCATTCTCCGGTGTCAAGCAGATTGGTGAATTCCGCTAGGAAATTTGCCAGTGCCCGGCCTTTAATAGCATTCCGTGGGAAGAACTCAATGTCGAATTCTCCGAGTTCTATTGCCCAGTTGGCCAATCTGCCGGACAGATCTAGCTTTCGGAGCACTTTTTTCAATGGGTACTCAGTAAGAACTCTTATGGCGTGAGCTTAGAAGTATGGTCGGAGCTTTTTGGACGCAATATTTAGTGCGAATGCCAACTTCTCTATTTGGGGATACCTCTCCTCGGCTCCTCTCAAGGCTTTGCTGATAAAGTATACTAGCTTCTGTATGCCTTCCTCTTCTCGGACAAGGGCTGCACTAACCGCTGTTGGAGAGACGACTAAGTACAAATATAGTGCTTCTCCAGGAATAGTTCGGCTCAACAGAGGTGGATTGACCAGGTACTTCTTCAATTGCGCGAAGGCCTCTTTGCATTCCTGAGACCACTCGAAGGCTTTCCTCAAGATTTTGAAGAACGAAAGACACTTGTCGGTTGACCAAGAGATAAACCGATTTAGCACTGCAATCCTCCCTGTCATCTGCTGAAGCTGCTTAGTGTTCTTGGAGGATTACATGTCCAAGACTGCTTGGATCTTCTCAGGGTTGGCTTTTATTCCACGGTTTGACACCATGTAACCGAGGAATTTTCCCGACGAGACTTCAAATGAGCACTTTGCGGGATTTAGCTTCATCTTGTACTACTTCAATGTTTTAAACGTCTCTTGCAGGTCACGTGTATGGTCTTGGGGCAACACACTCTTGACCAGCATGTCATCGACATAGACTTCTATGTTGCGTCTGATCTGGTCTCGGAACCTTTTGTTGACCAGCCTTTGGTATGTTGCTCTAGCGTTTTTTAGACCGAAGGGCATGACTTTGTAAAAGTAGAAGCCTCGATCTGTTATAAATGCAGTCTTCTCTTGATCCTCTAGATGCATGTAGATCTGGTTGTCACCAGAGAAAGCATAAGTAAAGCTTAACAAACCTTACTTGGCCGTCGAGTCTACCAATGCATCAATGTGCGGCAGAGGAAAGCTATCTTTCAAACATGCCTTATTGAGGTTGGTGAGGTCCACGTACATTCTCCACTTCCCGCTGGATTTTTTGACCAACACAATATTGGCCAACCAGTCGGGATAGTAGACTTCAATGAACCGAGCTTTGAGTAGCTTCTCCATCTCCTCGGCTATCGCCATATTTCGTTCTGGGGCGAACTTTCTCTTTTTCTGTTTCACCGGCTTCATGCTTAGATCCTCATTGAGTTGGTGGAGCATGTCATCAAGACTGATTCTTGGCATATCCTCGTTGGCCCATGCAAACACCTCAAGATTTCCTCACACGAAAGTGATGAGGCCGTCTCGGACTTCTAGGATGAGTTGTGCATCGTCCTTCACAACTTTGGCCACTCCCACAACTACCTCCTCCAGTGGCTCAACTGGTTCACCTTTCGACTGATCTTTGTTTTTGCTTCCCACTGTGCCGATTGTTAGAGGAGTGGTGTCCGAGGCCTTTTTGAGAGAAGTGTTATAACACTTTCTCGCTGCAACTTGATCTTCCTTTACTTCTCCGACTCCCTCTTCTGTAGGGAATTTCATCATTAGGTGATAAGTCGAAGTTGCAGCTTTCAATTTGTTCAGGGTCGGCCGACCAATGATTGCATTGTAGGCAGATTGTCGGTCGACCACTAAGAAATCCACCCTAACAGTGGATTGCTTGGGGCTGTCCCTACTGTGACTGGGAGAAAGATGAGCCCTATGAGTTGGACTTGCTCTCTTGCTAATCCTACCAAAGGCGAACAAAATGGTTGGATCCTATCCCGGTCAATGCCCATTTGTTTGAAGATCGGCCAATAAAGAATATCAGCCAAGCTGCCATTATCCACGAAGATTCGGTGGATCACGTGGTTAGCCATCGTCAGCGTTACCACAAACGCATCATCATGTGGCATCACTACCCCCTGGCATCTTCTTCAGAAAATGACAGAGCCATTGAGTCCTTTCTTGCTGCTTTTGGAAGCCTTTGCAAAGAGAAGACCTCTTCCGTCTGCATTCTTCTTGCATGAGCCTTCTTGGCCGAGCTAGATTCTCCTCCACTAGCTATCCCTCAGAAGATGGTGTGGATCTCCCATACTACATCTTGATTCTGAGGCGGAGGATGAGCATTCTGATCATGCCTCGGTTCTGCTTGCCAATTGGGTATTTGTTCGGCGTATCGATCATTTCTCAGACCAACATCTTGCCTTTGCCTCACATTTCGGTCTTACCGGGCTTCTCGATTTCCCTCAAATAGCGGGGGTTCTTGAGGGTCTCTTCCTCGATTCCGCTCATTTGCCAGGAATCTCACCAGCTTCCCGCTCTTAATGTGATTTTCAATCTCCTTGCGTAGAGTTATACACTCCTTGGTCAAATGACCGTGGTCGTTTGTGGTACTCGCAGAACTTTTGAGGGTTCCGTCTTCTTGGATCACCCTTCAACTTGCCTGGCCATTTAAAGGCAGGATCTCTCATAATTTTCATAAACTCCTCGGTCATACTGGTGTTCAGTGGAGTAAACCTTGGGCCCTGCAGTCCCTAAGGATCCACCTTTGGAAACGGTGGAACAGTCTTCTTTCCTAACTTCTTCAGGCTCTTCTCTTCTTTCTTCCTTGAACTCACCGGTATTACCTTGTCAGTGCTGCCCTTAGCTTGGACAGCCTCATTCTGAGACTTCATGAGAGCCCTTACTATTTCTTCTTGGTTGATATACTCTTCAGCCTTATTCAAAAATTGGTGGAGAGTCAGCAACGTAGACTTATTTGCTAGCTTGGCCATTAGTGGCCCCCTCAGCTCTCACCCCGTGCATCAAAGCATCGAGTATTGTTTGCTCATTCGGGCTGTCTACCGTAAACTTCTCCTTGTTGAACCTGAGCATGAAGTCCTTCAAAGACTCATCTTTCCCTTGAATAAGGGAAAGCAAGTAGGCAGGGTTCTTCTTCCTCTTCCGGGTGGCAAAAAACTTGCTTAGGAAGAGGCACCCAGGGATTTGAAGTTATCCACCGAGTTGGCAGAAAGCTTTCCAAACCATTCTTTGGCTATTCCCATCAAAGTTAGGGGGAACGCTCTGCACGAGATCTCATTTGGGGTGCTATGGAGGATAAAGTGTGCACGAAGACTCTCCATGTGCTTAGCAGGATCTTCGCTACCATCAAATTTGTCGACTCAAGGCATCTTGAACTTGACAGGTAAGGGGAAGCTCATGACCTGATCAATGAAAGGCAGATTGGTGTGCTCCATGAATTCGCTTGCCATTAACTTATCCCCGCCAACGGCCATCTAGCGAGCCATTTCTGAGTACTTCGTCTTGAGATCCTCCAGGTCAGCGTTAACATTATTCTTATTACGCCCATGATTATGAAGTCTAGTATGATGAGATCTCTCAGGATGAGATTTCTCCAGATGTGACTTTTCGCGACACTCTTCATTCTGGACAGTCGTATGATGGCTGGCTTGAACCAAACTTGCATCATCTTCGTGATCTTGGTTCTGGTTCTGGGCTTGCTTGCCTTTGCGAATCCGTTCGCACTTTGCTTCACGCTCCTAGTCCTTCCGCCTATTACGGGTTTCAGCTGTAGTGAGCCTTGTTGCGATATCTTCATTTGCTTTTTCAACGCTTCCATAGACTTCGTCATTTGCCTCATGAATTCGGCCATGTCTTGATTAGATGTCCTAGGCGCACCAACCACAACAGCATCTGGTGCAGGGTGTGAACTTGTTTGCACCATATCGGATTGTAGATGATAAGAACTGATGAAATCGAGTTCCTACAAACGGCGCCAAACTGTTGATGCACAGTTTTTTGATGATGACGTGTCACACCTTGCCAGGTATTGTTCTGACATTGGAGGAGGAATCGGGCTGAAAACTAAACAAACAAGAGGATCAAAGCAACCAGTGGTGTTCTAGCGAGGAAAGCTCCGATGCCTAAGTTAGTATTTGAATGAGATAAATATAAGTAACGAAAGCTAGAGAGTAAAGTTACGATTACCTGAAAGTTCCGATATGACTTGCATTTTGTAAGCCTCCAGTAGTTGTAGTCTCGTAATAGACGGCTCCCGTATCCCTCAGTATTTGCTGTGCAGTCACTGGCCAAGGATATGTGTTGTTAGCTGTTCCTAAATCTCAAGGGTTTGAAATTATAGGATAAGTGGTTTTATCTAAATAACATCATATTTGAATACCCAAGTTGTTCTCGGATATGCGTAGCCTTTTCAAATGTGGGATAAGATCACTCATTTAAATTGAGTATGTAGATATCTGCATTGTGAAATGACCGACCTACCCTCGACACTTACTATTTTGCCCACGATGAGTTGGGTCTCGGACTAGGCATCCGAGACGTCATCAGGCTATGCTATTAGAGGCCTTGTTAGGTCTGTCGGCTTGCTGAAATTGGGTTTAGGATTCGTTGGGCCTTATGAAGCTGATCTATGACCCAACAATTATTACCGATACTTGGCCGAGTTCAAATCTGGCGCCGACGGCAAAGAAGATGCTGAGAACACCCTTTCCGCCTACAAATCTGAACAGGTTCAATCCACTTTCGCTTATTTTCGATTTCGGATTGTAGCAGTGATAATATTTTTTGCTGCAATTGAACTTCTTGTGTGTATTAGTGTATGTGTTAATGTATTAATGTTTCCAGGAAATTGCGATTTCTGAGCTGGCTCCAACTCATCCTACCTTTGTCTTTTATTACGAGATTCTAAACTCTCCTAATCATGCTTGTAGCCTTGCAAAACAGGTAAAGGAATTCTACTTTCAAAGTTTAGGCTCATTAGTTTCTCAGCATGAAAAAATAATAAAAAAGGAAAAAAAGAAAAGCTGTTGTATTATCTGGTTTAGGTTATTAGTTTTGTTAGGAAATTATCCTATTTTACAAAATCGGTGAGATGCGAAAAATCAAAAAAAAAAAAGGGGAATTTCATTTAAATCATAGCGCTCCCAACATCGAACCACGGCAGGTGCAAACTGGGTCGAATACAAAGTTGGCTCTAGCTATGTCTTCCTGTTTTATGATCTTTTATGCTGTAATTAGGCTTTTGACGAAGCCATCGCTGACCTGGATACTCTGGGAGAGGATTCATACAAGGATAGCACTTTGATAATGCAGCTTCTTTGTGATAATCTCGCTTTGTGGACTTCAGATATGCAGGTTTGATCCTGATCCTCGATTCCTTTTTTACTCTGCTTTGCATGCATGCATGCATACATAGCACATTCTTTATGTAGTAAATTGTTTACTGATAATTTGGTCGAATGCATGCATGTAAGATGATGGAACAGATTAGCCAAAAAAGCACCAAGTGAGCAGCAGTAGCAGTTGTTAGGGGTGAACACCAATTTCAGATGCTCAGCGGAATTAATCTACCCCTCTTTGTGCAAATTAAATAGTAACACAATAGCAAAATAATAATCAAGCAAACCCACAAGCAAGACACCAAGATTTTTATGTGGAAAACCTCCAATGCGAAGGTAAAAACCATGAGACCTAGTCTAGTTAAATCTTCCACTATCAACAATAATGAGTTTACAATTTGTCTTCCCTAGAGAAATATCTAGAGGTTATCACCACATCAAAAATACATGCATTCTTGGATTAAACATAAATTCATCACCCTAAAGTGGATTCCAACAAGAATAAAGAAAGATTTCACCAAGTAGGTATTGGCAAACAAGCAATTGGAGAGGAATTTCAACGATCGACACCAGTCAATACGTAGCACTTGTCGTCAGGAGCAACACTCTAAAATTGCATCAAGATCGAACCACAAACGACCTTCCAATCTCTGACGAATATGAAAAGGCCTAACCTTTTTTTTCTTCTTTTTCTTTTTCTTTTTCTTTCTTTTCCTGCACCGCATTGTTTCCTACACCGCTTCTTTCTTTCTTCTCTTTTTTTTATTTTTTTTTATTTTTTCCTTTTGTCTCACGTTATATATATATAGCACACAAAAGGGTTTAAAACCCTTTGTTGCTGCCACGTGGGATGGTCCCCACATAAAGAGGGACCACCCCCAACAAATCTCCCCCTCCCAATTATGTGGGGGGCTCCACCAAGCCCGCCGCGCTTCTGCAAATTTCAAGCTTTTGCATAGGCAACAATTTAGTCATCATATCTGACCCATTATCATCAGTATGAATTTTCTCAATCTGTAACAACTTATCCTCCAGTGCATCACGAATCCAATGACACTTAACATCGATATGTTTCGATCTTGAATGAAAAGTTGAATTCTTATTGAGATGGATGGCACTCTAACTATCACAATAAAGCACGTACCTCTCTTGCTGTAGACCTAGTTGTTGTAAGAATTTTTTCATCCATAACAATTCTTTGGCTGCTTCAATGATAGTTATGTATTTTGCCTCTGTGGTAGACAAAGCAATACACTTCTGCAATCTGGATTGCCATGACACTGCTCCCCCTGAATAACTAATCAGGTACCCTGAAGTAGATTTTCTAGAATCAATATCCCCAGTCATATCTACATTTGTAAACTCATCAAGCACCTGTTGACCACTGCCAAAGCACACACATACTCTCGAAGTACCTTTGAGATACCTGAGAATCCATTTCACAGCTGCCCAATGTTCTTTGCCAGTATTAGAAAGGAATCGACTAACAACTCCAACTGCATGAGCAATATCAGGCCTCATACACACCATGGCGTACATCAACCTACCCACGGCTGATGCGTAAGGCACTTTCTTCATTTCATCTTTTTCTTTCTCACTTGTAGGACTTTGCTTTGAACTTAACTTCAAATGACCTGCAAGTGTAGAGCTCACCGGTTTTGCCTTGCTCATGTTGAATCTGTCTAATACCTTCTCGATATAACTCTCTTGTGATAGCCACAATTTTCCTTTCTCCCTAGTACGAGAGATCTTCATACCAAGGATATGCTTTGCGGGTCCCAAGTCCTTCATAGCAAAGGACTTACTCAATTCTTTCTTTAGTCTGTCAATTTTACTAGTGTCATGACAAACAATCAACATGTCATCCACATATAACAAGAGAATAATAAATTCTCCATCAGAGAATTTCTTCACAAACACACAATGATCTACTGTAGTTCCCACATACCCATGATCAACCATAAAAGAATCAAACTTCTTATACCACTGTCTCGGTGCCTACTTGAGTCTGTACAAGTTCTTTTTCAACCGACACACTAAGTGTTCTTTGCCTTTAGCTGTGAACGCCTCTGGTTGCTCCATATAAATTTCCTTCTCCAAGTCACCATGAAGGGAAGCAGTCTTCACATCAAGTTGTTCGATCTCCAAATTCATTTTGGCAGCCAAACACAAAACAACTCTAATAGAAGACATCTTTACTACGGGTGAGAAAATTTCATCAAAATCAATGCCCTTCTTTTGACCGAACCCCTTTACAACTAGTCGCGCCTTATACCTTGGCTGTGATCTGTTTGGTTCAATCTTGCATTTGAACACCCATTTATTCTTGAGAGCTCTCTTGCCCTTAGGCAGTTCCACCAAATCATATGTGTGATTCTCATGCAAGGATTTCATCTCGTCTTGCATGGCTTCTAACCATTGATTTTTCTGGTCATGTAGCATAACCTCTTGATAACTTTCTGGCTCTCTCCCATCAGAAAGTAACACATACTCATTGACTGAATACGTTCTGGAAGGCTGTCGGTTTCTGGTAGATCTCTTCAACTAAATCTCAGCGGCTGGTTCTGAAGAAGCTTCCTCTAGATGCTCTTCTGACTCCACATTATCAATTGCAGGCTCACCATTTTCTCCAACTATATCAACCTGTTCTTCTTGTACATCTCCCATGTGTTCATCATGCATCACACAAGGAGGAATAACTGGACCCAAATCAACACGGTATTCATTGAAAGACTCTACCTTTTTCTGATCCAAGTCTTCAATGGTTTGATCTTCAAAGAATAAGACATCTCTGCTTCGTATGATTTTCTTATTAACTGAATCCCACAATCTGTAACCAAACTCCTCATGCCCATGAACCATGAAGATACATTGCTTGACTTTGTTATCAAGCTTTAACCTCTCATCTCTAGGAATATGGACCAATGCCCTGTAGCCAAACACTCTCAAGTGCTCAAAAGAAACATCTTTCCCTGTCCAAATGCTTTGAGGAATGTCACCATCCAAAGGAATTGAAGGAGAAAGATTTATTAAGTCAACTGCTGTCCTCATTGCCTCACCCCAAAAATGTTTAGGCAATTTTGCATGAAAGAGCATACACCTGATTCTCTCACAGAGTCACAGATGGTTCTGTTCATTCTCTCTGTTACGCCATTATGCTGCGGAGTCTTGGGCATAGTTTTCTCAAGCCTGATCCCATGGCTTTTGCAATACTCTTCAAACGGTCGCCTGTATTCACCACCATTGTCTGCACGGACGCATTTTAACTACCTTCCAATTTCTCTTTCAACCTTCATATGAAAGACATTGAACATACCCAATACCTGATCTTTGGTTTTCAAAGCAAACACCCATACCTTTCTAGAGTGGTCATCAATAAAAGTTACATAATAAAGAGTACCACCTAAAGTTTTAGTGTTCATAGTGCAGACATCAGTGTGAACTAAATCAAGAATATTAGACTTTCTTGATGAAGGGGATTTTTGAAATGAAACTCTTCTTTGTTTTCCAACAAGACAATGAGTACAGGGCGTTAGTGACATACCTTTATTATTAGGTAGGAGTTGTTCCTTGGCGACACTCATGTGACCAAGCCTCTTGTGCCATAGCTTAGTGGAGTTTTCATTCTCAACAACAATCGCATCTCCCTTGACTAGTCTTGCAGCTGTCTTGTAGAGAGTGTTGGTCTTCTTTCCCTTGGCTAAGATAAGAGAACCCTTGCTCAGTTTCTACTGTCCACCTCCAAGATAGTTGTGGTAGCCTTCATCATTAGGTTTCCCAATAGAAATCAAGTTGAAGCACATTTCAGGAACATGCCTGACATCCTTGAGAATCAATTTGCACCCAATGCTGGTTTCTAGCTGTATATTTTCCATGCCCACAACTTTACACTTTGCTTCATTTCCCATCCTAACCCAACCAAAATCCCCATTGGTGTAAGAAGAGAAGAAATCTCTATGTGGAGTAATATGAAAAGATGTTGCTGTATCAACTACCCACGTAGATTCATCACATGGGAGATTAGCATAGGCTTCATCAAAAGTAAATACCACATCAACATCAAATGCAACTGCTGCAGTGTCTTTTTCTTCTTGACGCTCTTCGTCTTTTCCTTTCAACTATTCCCTCTTAAACTTTCTGCAATCTTTTCTTATATGCCCAGGCTTGCCACAGTGAAAACATTTTATGTCTGTTTTTGAATAAGACTTTCCTCTTGACTTGTCACGACTGTCATACCTGTGAGGTTTTCTGCTTTTACTTCTCCCCCGCCTTGCTATAACAAGTGGCTCTGAATGAGAAGAAAGACCTTGCTCTTTTCTTCTTGCCTCTTCATTGAACATGCTGTCTTTTACCATACCCATAGTTATTACACCGTTGGGAGCTGAATTACTGAGCGACACCACCAAGGTTTCCCAACTGTCTGGCAAAGAACTCAACACAAATAATGCTTGCACCTCATCATCTAGTGCAAGTTTTATGGTAGACAACTCATTCAACATTCCCTGAAAATTACTCAGATGCTCCGTAACACTATGCCCATCTTTGTATTTCAAATTCACAAGCCTTCTTATCACAAAGGCTTTGTTTTGAGCAGTCTTTTGTTTATAAAAACTCTCTAACTTCTGCCAAAGACTATAAACATCAACTTTTTTAGCTACGTGATGAAAGACACTTTGATCAACTCACTGCCTAATATATCCAGTGGCTTTCCTATTCAATTTCTTCCAATCATCATTGGTTGCAACAACTGGTTTGACACCTTTCAACTCAATGGGGTCAAATAATTCCTTGCAATACAAAATATCTTCCATCCTAGTCTTTCAAATTGAATAATTGGAAGCTGTGAGTTTAACCATGCTATTAGATGACTCTTCCATTTAATTCACATAGAACTCTACACGAACAATGAACCAAAGGCTTTGATACCACTTTGTTAAGGGTGAACACCAATTTCAGATGCTCAGCGGAATTAATCTACCCCTCTTTGTGCAAATTAAATAGTAACACAATAGCAAAATAATAATCAAGCAAGCCCACAAGCAAGACACCAAGATTTTTACGTGAAAAACCCTCCAATGCGAAGGTAAAAACCACGGGACCTAGTCCAATTAAATCTTCCACTATCAACAATAATGAGTTTACAATTTGTCTTCCCTAGAGAAATATCTAGAGGTTATCACCACATCAAGAATACATGCATCTTGGATTAAACATAAATTCATCACCCTAAAGTGGATTCCAACAAGAATAAAGAAAGATCTCACCAAGTAGGTATTGGCAACCAAGCGATTGGAGAAGAATTCCAACGATCGACACCAGTCAATACGTAGCACTCGTCGTCAGGAGCAACACTCTAAAATTACACCAAGATCGAACAACAAACGACCTTCCAATCTCTGACGGATGTGAAAAAGGCCTAACATTTTTTTTTCTTCTTTATTTTTTTTATTTTTTTATTTTTTTTTATTTTATCTTTTTCTCCCTGCGCCACAGTATTTCCTGCGCTGTTTTTTTTTTTTTTTTTTGTCTCACAAAAGGGTTTAAAACCCTTTGTGGCTGCCACGTGGGATGGTCCCCACATAAAGAGGGACCACCCCCAACAGCAATAAAGATGAAGGGTGTGTTTGATAAAGAGTTTTGGTCTGTAATAAAAATTGATTGATAAAAAAAAAAAAAAAAAGTCTTTTTTGATAAAGTGAAAAAGTAAAAATGTTTTGTATGAAAAAATAAAATAAAAAATTGTTTTGTAGTGATTTTTTTATTTATTTGAATAATAATAAAAAAGTGATTATTGTAATGTAAAAAATAAGACAATGTTAAAAAAATGAAAAAGTGAGATGAATTCTATTGAATCAAAAGCGTTTATAAAACGGACCTGAAGTACTTGGCTTCTCCTTTGTTTGTTTCTTATTGGAGAGGTTATTTGGAATTGCCCCGCTAATCTTATAGGGACTTGGCCTTTCATTGAGAGAATGACACGTCGGCAAGAAAAACATATATATTTTTCTTTCCAATTTTTTATTTTTTTATTTTTTAAAAAAAATAGTTTTGAGGACACGTGTGGCTTGTTTATAATTTACAAATTTCAGTCCGTTAAAGATATCCTCCCGCTCCAAGAACTGGAAACCAAAAACGCGCAAAACCTCCTATTGACCGGTTCTCCTAACTTCTCCTTGAAATCAAAACGTTACAAAAAGCTTTCAACGGCCAGACCTCTTCCTCCGGGAAGAAGAAGAAGAAGAAGAAGAAAAATGTGGGTTTTCTATCTTATATCGCTGCCTCTGACAATGGGTATGGTGGTGATCACCTTGAAATATTTCGCGGGACCCGGCGTCCCCCGATACGTTCTCTTCACCGTCGGATACACCTGGTTCTGCTCTCTCTCCATCATTATTCTCGTTCCTGCCGACATTTGGACCGTAATTACACATTCATTTTACACATTATATTGCGCCATTTCGTGTTGTCTATGGTGATTTCTTATTTTGAAAGCTGAACTTGTTTTTCTGGTTGCTGGATTGTTTGGCGGTTTCGGATTTGAGTCTGAATTGTTCCGCTCTGACTCAAATCATCACAAAGCGGAGCGTCATGATTGATGATTGATTCCTTAACAGCTCAAAATGATCAGATTTTGGGATATGAGAGGATTTACAGAACCAAACAGATCAAAATGATAAACATAAATCTATAAAATTATAATAAAGATGGGTATCCTCAGAGGTTCTCTTTGATTAGTGGAGCAAAATGGTGTAGATCTTTACTTGTTTTGGAATGTGGAATAGTGTGGCTTGTATTAGAGGAAATTTTTTTTTTTTTTTTTTTTTTTTTTTAAAATTGAAATGAAGCCTTCAATTTATGTGTTTCACTTTGTTTTTTTCTCGCATAATAGGCCCTCAATCTCAAACTGTTGAGTGCCTAAATTGTTGCAAATATGCCATGAAGCGGATTGAGATTCAAAGCAATTACTTGCTTGAATGGTTAGTAATTTGGGCATATAATGTGAGAGACCCTATATAGAATTTACTTGCCCTAATGTTGGGATGTCCGGCCACCTACCGAGGCAGGTGGGTCCTATAGGAGGCCTCTCAAATTATCTATCCAAATTAATAGCAATTCGTGCAGGTAATTGCTGTCGATCCTTATCAGTGTGGTGAACCATGCATGAATTATTTTTATTTTTGGTCATCTTAAGTATTTTTTGTTTGTTTGATTTGATGTTGGGGTAATTGGTTTGATGATTGCGAGTTGATTTTATTTATTCTTATCATGCAGACTATAACGAGCCACTACAACGGGGGGATATCCTTCTTTTGGAGCTTGTCATATTGGAGTACTTTTTTACTTACTTGGTAAGCTATTTTGTAATTCGATTGTCTTTTTATCCTCTTAAATTTACTTATTTTCTGAGCCCCTATGTTAAAGGAGTTTGGCTTTCATCTCAACTAGTCTAGCTAATTATGGAAATCCTAATATTTAAAACTGGTTGTATCTTATAGTTAGAATTCTCTAGATTATTTTATTTATTCTTTTGTTCTATATTTCATTTAAACTTATATTTGTAACTTTTAAGGATGATTTTGTAGTCAACATTTAAGAAAAATTGGCTTTTGAGGGTTAATAAAATGCTGTTTCGCAACTTAATCAATATTTCTTAGTCATTACTTCCTTTTGCAGAAGCCAAAAGAGTTCACTTTTGAGCCTATGCGCTCATCTGCTTAGATTTATTTGCTTATGAATGTCCTGATTTACTGTGTTGGAAATTCTTTTGTGTGACTTTGTCTTACAATGTTTTGGGTAATTTTTGTCAAGCATTTGTTGTTAGTAGAATACATGCATTGCAACTTCTTGGCGATAACAAATCTGCAGTTTTCTTTTCCAAAGCCTTCTAAACACTCAACCAAATATTATTCTTGACACATCTAAAAAAAGGCAGGCAGGACCTGCATCTTTTAGGATCAATTAAAAAGAATAAGTGCAGGCCATTAGTGTGTTATCCATAATTTATTTCACTAATTTGTAGTGTGATCCAGAAATTCTTTTTACCACTCTACACTTGACCGAATCAAGGGCTAATCATTATGAGGTAGACTCCTATTTTGGTATTTATGTTACTCTAGACTTTATTGTATGTTTATTCTCTGTCATGTAGTGTGTATATATATGTTTAGATGAGCCAGTCTTTATAATCTGTACACCTTTTGCCCACTCGTAGAAAGTGAGTATAATTCTTTTACTGACTTGTAAACCTTGATAACTAACACTTTTGACCATAATTAAGCGAATCCCCACTTTCAACTAAAAGATAAGTAGAAACCAAAAATAAAGACTTAATTTTTATTATAGTGCCACATTAACGACTTGAATCTAGATAGTGTAGTGTTTAATTACAACAATTACTTGCTACTTTAGCTTGAAACTTTTCCCCTCTAAATACGAAATGTGTTACTAAGCAAAACTATTGAATATAAAGCTCCAAATAAAGCCAATTTAAAAGGAAAAAAGAAAAAATCTTTAGTGGCCAGGAAACCTCCCAAATGAGCCCAGCCATGTTTTTTTTTTTTTTGATAAGTAGCCCAGCCATGTTGACAATGTCAAATCAGCTTTCTGGAGCGCATCAAGGCGTTTGGAACTTTTTTTGTTCTTTTCCTCTCCCCATATTTTAAGCTGATTTTGATCCCAACCAACATACTATGCTGTAACTGAAACTGTGTAATGTGATTTATCCACTTTAAAGAAAAATAAAAAAGAGAAGAATAATATGTTCGTAAGATGACTATTCCTGAAATGAGAATGCTGAAATGGATGATTGGAACAATATAAAGATAGATTAAGAAATGAAGATTCTCATTGAATGGTGACGGCAGCATCTATTGTGAAAAGGATGAGGGAGAGTAACTTAAGATGGTTTATTCATGTACAAACAGTGTCATGATTCAATTTAAAGGTCTCAAAAAGGAACTGAGAGGGGCCTAATGGCTAGAAGTAGCAAAGAAGGATATGCTATAGAGTGGTAATGGAGAGTGGAACCTTAGATAGTATAGAATCATGAAAAAAGATACAAGTAGCCAACTTTAATTAGTTGATAAAGGTATTCATAGAGCCGACCCCAACTAGATGTGATAAAGACTTGAGTTGAATCGAGTATTTGTAGAGTTCGTAGGATCTAGGATTGTTTTTGTTCAACTGTAAGGTTCATGATGTTTATTTGCTTTGCTCCGGTATTGCTTACCTTTTTAAGTAAACACTTTTTGGGGCCTTAAAAAATTTATAGCTTAGAGAAAGCATGTATGCAGTATGCTCATAGATTTATGTGAAACTATTTCTCTAAGCAGGGTTGTGGTGCCCACTATTCAGGGTTATGAAGATGCTGGGGACTTCACTGTGACAGAAAGATTGAAAACTAGCATTCATGCAAACTTAGTCTTTTACCTATGCGTTGGCAGTATTGGACTTTTTGGACTTGTACTACTGATTCTTTTACGCAGAAATTGGTTTGCTTCTTACCCTGCTAACATGTTTTTTTTTTTTTTCTCTTTCTTTGACTGTGAACCCTTATTATTTTTATTCTGTTCCTTTTGCTATAATATATTTCTTCCTTTAAGTGTCCACACATGACCTTCATTTTGCGAAGGATAGATATGTTTAAATTGCATGCATCAGAAAATGGTTAAAGTGAGATCACACCAAGCTGGTAGAGAAGCAGGACGAGAATAGGTCTAATCTCAGGTAACCACACTCGAAGCCATAAGGAAAACACCACTTGGGCAGGAAGCACCCAGCATAAAGCCATTGGCTAACGCTTGTTTTCTTTCTTTAGTTCCTTCTTGAAAGTTGGCTAAAATTCCTATTTGTCATGAGTGAATCAAATACATTAATTACCTGTCATTTTGCAGCGGCTAGGGTATCTGTGAAGCATGTTCCTAGTTTTCTCTAATTAATAAACTAGTATCTAATGCCCTTTCCAAAACTTCCATTCAGGCTCAGCTTTGGGGTATGAAGAATGTTTATTGTCTCATGTTAAAAGTTTTGTAAATGAGATAATTATGTTAGAGAAATAGGAAGAGAATCTTTGAAAGGAAGAGCTCGATTCTATCAGCCCTCATTCCATTATTTCTGCGTATGTAGGAGGATCATACATTTACAATATGACAGAATATTCTGGAAAGAGACAGCTGGTAGGGACAGCTGTACAGGAACATCTCACCAAGTGATTCTTCTAGAAGAGTATAGCATTCTCTCTTTAACACTCCCTCTCAAGCTTGTACAGGAACACCTCTCGAAGTGATTCTGCACGATAGGCATGCATTCGTCACTAATGTAATCTGCTAGAATATTTGATATTATTTACTTTATTATGTTTCCTTACCTATTCTAGGGTTTAGTCTAGGGTTTCTTGCCCACTACTTTTTCTCTCTCTATAAATAGAGAGCTATGTAAACATGTCATAATATAGAAGAGAATAATACAATTTAGTCCATTGTTATGCTTCCGATCTCTTTCTTCTCTCTCTCATTCTTCTGCTCTCTAATTTATTCACAATATATTTAACATGGTATCAGAGCCACTTTCTTGTGGCCTCCAATAAACGTCATTGACGTTTTCCGGCATTCTCTCTGGCGATCTCACTATTCCAATCGTCCGCGCGCTGCCAAGCTCTCCATCTTCGCTGTCAATCTCTTCCACGCCTTCACCGCAACACAATCTGGAAAAGTAATCCCATAATCAAGCTTGCGAGGCATATATCTGTTGATATGTGGAAGACCTGTCACCAACAGCCACCGCACATGCCACCACGCGCCCACCGATATTTTCTCCTTGCGCCCCATGCGCCTCCACCGTGACTCTTCTCGGCCAGTCAACCACTGAAAGTGGTGTCCTGGCCCCAGATCGGTGGTTCTATGCAATTTCAACCTATTTTAGCATTGCACGTGCTTCAATGCGCCACCTGGAGAAGCTGTTACCAAATCCACGCACTTCCACACGCCTCCCACGTGCCTACACGTGCATCCACGCACCGGGATTTTCTTTCATGTGCCTCCACGTGCCGGCTGCATCTCCCACATGCGTCCACGCGCCGGCACACTCTAGCACGTCTAATACACCTGCTTCATGTGCCTCAAAACCCTATCTAGGGTTTGGAGTGTGTCGTGCACGCGCGGCGAGTGACCGCAGCCCCTCGCGGGGGCGATCTTCTCTTCTTCTCCATGCTACCACGTGTCCCACAGGGAGCCCGCCACTTCAGCCCTAGCCCTCTGCCACGTGTCAGATTTGAAATATATATATATATATATTCATCCGGATCCAAGCTTTTTGACCCGGTTCAACGGGTTAGAACCGGATCATCTCATTCGGGCCAGACCGACCCATTCAACAGTCCACGGGTTTCGGCCATTTTGGCCCAATTAAACCGGTCCACTCATCAAGTCGGTTCCAAACGGCTTCAACCCGATCCAGTGGGTCTCAAATCAAGTTCGGTCCACTAGGTTTAACCCGAACTGGATCCTCCAAGGCTTCCAAAACCGGTTTCTAACCGATCCAAAACCGTCGACCCGGTCCAATGGGTTAGACCCAGATCCACCGGGGCAATCCGATCCATCAACTCGACCAAGCGGGTCTCATTTCGGTTCGGTCTCACAACTTGGAGCGGCCCAATATTTGTTCTAAACCGATCCAACCAGGTCAATTCCTACAACCCAGTTCACTGGTTTAGACCCGGGTCATATCATTTTCGGGTCAGACCATATTCAATGGTTCATGGGTTTTGGCCTATTTTGGCCCAATCAAACCGGCCCAATTTAATCTACCCTATAAGGCTCCCATCCAAGTTCAAGCCCAACATTTTGGGCCCAATTGCCTCCATCAACTACCAGCAGCCAGCTCCCGCTGCCGCCCTCCGTCTATCGCCACCGGTCGCCCAACTCTGGCCACCACTTTGGCGACCCAAAAAAAAAAAAAAAATTCATTATTTCCCTTTCTTTTTCCTTGAGTTTGAGGGGGGATGTTAGAATTTTTGATATTATTTACTTTATTATGTTTTTCTACCTATTCTAGGGTTTAGTCTATGGTTTCTTACCCACTACTTGTTCTCTCTCTGTAAATAGAGAGCTATGTAAATATGTCATAATATATAAGAAAATAATACAATGTAGTCCATTGTTATGCTTTTGCTCTCTCTCTTCTCTCTCTCATTCTTCCGCTCTCCAATATATTCACAATATATTTAACACATTTGACCAAATCAACGACTCATGAATCTGTTCACTAAAAAAAAAAAAAACAAAACATCTGAAACCGATTCATTCCCATTTTCTTTGTTCTAATATTAAAAAATAAAACCCAAATCTTTTTTATCCTGATCCCAACTTATCATTTTTTTCTTTTTCTCAATCACTCTTGCTTAAAGAGTGCCTAAAGTTGGAGCCATTGCCAAGTTGAAGACACGCTTCGCTACCAGAGCATCGTCTTCATCAAGTTCTGGACATAATAGCTGCTTCCGGCTAGAGTTGCCAATGTCCAAGTTCTAGTCATAGCAGCTGATGTTCTAATTCATGCTATAGTAGTCATTCTTCAACCATTGAATATTCAAGAGATCAACTCTTGCTAACGGACCGTTCATCTTGAGAATGCATGATAACGATAGAAATCATTTCTGATAAATGACTTGATTTGTTTACCGTAATTTAAGGGATTTGTTTAGATTTAAAATTATTCAAATCACATGTAAAGCTCTCAAAATAGTGCCTTGTACACAATCAAATAAATAAAGAAAATATGTAGCCTCTAAAGCTTTCACCTGTGGATGTAGGCCTATGGCCGAACCATGTAATTTCCTTGTCTTTCTTCTCTACTTCCATCTATTTACTTAATTATGAATTTGTACATGGTATCAGAGAAAATGTCTTGAGTTCTAACTTTGTCTCTGCCATTTACCCCTATTTCAATTAGAATAGTCCATGCATTGTCTAGTCTTACACATGAAGGGAGTATTAAAGTATTACTTAAATGATTTAATTTATCCTTTCTTATCAACTTAAACTCTTGAGATAAGTGGTGATTTAAATTAAAGTATTTGCATCTTGGAATTTTATGTTTTCACGCATTTTCATTAGGAAAGCATTGATTCAGATGATGAAATTTTCGAACCTCCTTACTCTTTATACAAGTTGAATGTCTTAATCTCTGTTTTTCCTTTCTAACTACTATGAGTGCCTAGTTTGCTTGTTTCCAGCTGATTGTAGTCCTTTTTTCTTTTCATTCTTTTGTTAGTTTTTTTTTGGGCCCATTTCTTAACAGTCAATATTTTGCAGGAGTGGTGGTATTCTGGGTTTCGCCATGGCTTGCTCAAATACTTTTGGACTTGTTACTGGTGCATTTCTTCTTGGCTTTGGTTTGGGTGAAATTCCAAAGGGCATTTGGAAAAATGCAGATTGGACTGCTCGCCAAAAGGTTTTGACACATAAAGTTGCCAAAATGGCAGTGAAACTTGATGATGCTCATCAAGAATTTTCAAATGCTATTGTAGTAAGTGTAACTCCCTTTGTAAAAGTCAAAGTTTTATTTGGCAGATTAATATAAGTGCCATGCAAGCATTGATTTTCCTTTTAATTTCTTATGTTTTTACTGATTATATTTTTTGGAAGAATGACTTTAGCTAGTTTAATGAGTTGAAGTTTTTGTTCATTTTATTAACAGGTTAATTTGCATTTTTGTTTGGTGCTTTAAAACTTCAATCTTTGCCTGAATTCCTGAATGTCTTATATTGTGTTCCCTTGGAGCTTGTTAGGTTTTATGTTGGCCAATTTGGTGTCCAAAAACAATCTGATGCAAGTCAAATTTGGTTAAAGTTGGTACTTAATTTAGAAATCAAAAGGTTGATTACCTTTGAAGAAACAAGCTCGTTTGGAGCCTTGGTTGATTCTAGTCCAGACTAGTGAGTTTCCGAAGAAGTTCTTGAGACACTCGTTCGGTGCTAGTCCAGATGAGGTGATTTAGAGCTGTTTGTTAAAATGGACTCGAGACACTCGTTTGCAAGCTTGGCTGGAACAGGTCCGAACGAGCATGTTTCATTGAAGATACGTTGTTGCTCATTCGCTGGTGGTCCAGACAAGATGAAGATCTCAAAGAAGCAATGTTGCTCTTGATGGTGAAGATCCGAACGCCGCCAAAAGGAAACTATGAAACCCTAGCCTAGTCCGGACAAGACCACTTAGACATTCGAACGCCGCCTTTGAAAATAGCTTTCTCAGTGGTTAAATGCATTGAAACACCATGTTAATCTCCAAGTCTATATAAAAGGTCTTCAATACATGATACAAAGACCTAGAGGCTATTGATTTGTGAGCTAAGAGAGAATTTTTGTTTTGAGCCTTGACTTAATACCTCTCTTAGAGTTTTGTTAAACCACACTAAAATTCCACAAAAACCTTCCACCACTGGAGTTTCAGGATTGCAAGAGGAGACTCAATAGAAAAATTTTCCAGAAGTTTTACAGGTACTGTGGTAGGAGACAAGCAAGTCATTTGTGAGGGTGCACATCAGGTTTAGTTACAAAGGTTTTGTAAGTTAAACTGTGTGTAATTTAATTCTTCTACAGTGGATGAGTCTCTTGGGTTTGGCTGTTCCCGGAGTGGTTTTACCTTTGAGAAGTTCTTTAAAGGGTTTCTACTTCGTCACTAAATTGCTATGTTTGGTAGTTTTATTATTTTGCTTATTTTTGTTATTGCCATGTGATTGCTATAATTCTTACTTGGTTGAATATTCTGGAAAACATCTATTCACCCCCTTCCAGGTGTTGTTTGGGTCAATTGGGAAATTTCAATTTCAAAGCTTTGTTCAATCTCTTTGGATTAACCTCTTGAGTATGATCCTTGACCCCAGTCATCATGTCTCAATCTCAATCTCTGTCGGAATAAATCCACAACTAATATTGATGCGTTGTTTAAGGATGAATTGAATGCGTGCAACTGGAATAGTAAAGGGGTACATGCCATCTTATGGCTGTTTACCAAACGAATTCAAGAGAATTTCAATGTGTGAAACTGCCAAGGAGGCATGGGACATTTTAGAAGTCACTCATGAAGGTACTAAAACTATTAAAAATTCAAAACTTCAGACGTCAACTTATAGATTTGAATGAAAGATGATGAAACTTTTTATTATGCTAATTTGAATGATGTTGTTAATTCCAGTTTTAACCTAGGTGAGAAAATTTCTAAGAATAGAATTGTCAGGAAAATCATGAGGTCTCTGCCTTAGGGTTTTAGAGCTAAAGTGATGCCATAGAGGAGAGTAGAGACCTGGACAATGTGAAGGTTGAAGAGCTGGTTGGTTCTCTTCAAACCTATGAACTTTCCCCGCCTCAACCCAAAAGAAAGACTTTGGCTTTTAAGACTGTTGGGAAAGAGGCAAGTGATTCCTCTGATGAGGACTCTTCTGAGGATGATGAACTAGATTTGCTTACTAAGAAGTTTAGAAAGTTCTTCAAGACTAAAAAGGGAAACGATGGGAACAAGCCCTCCAAGTTTTCTGAGAAATTTAAAGGTGATTCCATGGAGCCTCCCAAGGAAAGAAGGACAAAACCAAGAAGGAAAAGAACTCTCAAGGCATTCAATGTCATGAGTGTTCGGGTTTATGGGCATATTCGGGCTGAATGTCCAAATTACAAGAAAACCAAGGGAAAGGCCATGAATGTTATCTTGAGTGATAAGTCAGATTTTGATGACTCAGAAAAGCCTGTTGACAAGAACAAGAATTTTATGGCTTTTACCACCTCTGTGATGAGTGGTGGTGAGTCCAATGTATCTGCCTCACTTGATTTGGGAGAGTCATCTTAGGATGATTCTAATAATGAGGATGACTTGCAAGTTGCTTTTACCAAGCTTTTTGAAGAATGCATTAAACTGAAAAAGTTGAATAAAAAGACTTTTACAAAGCTTAATGAGGTTGAACTTGAAAAAGAAAATTTGCTTGTTAAGTGGAATGACTCATATGCTTTGAATGATAAGTTGAAACGTGACATTATTGTGCTGAATGATAAAAGCAAATTGCTTGAGAATGAATTGAATGAATCTAAAGATCAATGAAAAAATTCTCTTGTGATAAGCTTGATAAGATGGTAAGTGTTCAAAAGAGTCATGGTGATAAATCTGGATTTGGTTTTGTTGGTAAGTAAGAACTGTGAAGAGATATGTTGGTATTGGTTCTTTTATATTGATCTTGCTTTGTAATTTTCCATTGTATCATCATGGAACATATGAAACCTCCAACCTCAATCTTATAAATCATTTTTCCTTTTTCCCCTAAAATAATTTTTGATGTTGTGCATAACCAGATTGCTCAGGCAACATCAAAGCAAATGTCCAAGCGTGATCCTTTGAGACCCTACATGAATATCATTGATGAGATGCTTGTTCAAATGGTAGTTCTACTTCTCGCATATTCATTCAAGTGTTCTTTGAAGTGCTCTTTTGTTTGCTTTAATCTAAAATTATTAATCTTATTCCAGTTAAAAGAGGATCCTTTCTTCAAACCTCAAGGAGGGAGATTAGGAGAAAAGGATATGGACTATGATACTGATGAGAAATCAATGGCGACGCTAAGACGTCAGCTTTGGAGAGCTCGAGAGGAGTATTACCGGTGTAAAAGGTAGATTCTAACTGAATTGGTTGAGAACTTTTAAGCGTTGTCTGTTAGTAAAGTAGGTTTAACCCAAGAGTTTTCATGTCTGTATGCAAGTATTTGAATGCCAAATGAAAGCTGCAACTTTTTTATAAGGTGTCTTTCAACTGAACATTTTTTTTTGTCCGTTTCTTTAATCCTTTCCTTGTCCTAGAACTGTGCAACACTCATCTTCCCCCCCACTCCCCCCCCCAAAAAAAAAAATGATCAAAATGCATTACACATAAAAGAAAGAAAAGTGCATAGGTAGGTCTTTAACTCATGGTATTACTATTCTTTTTATTTCAAAAACCCATAAGCATGTGATTACATTGTATGCAAACACTACTGTTTTTCTGTTAAGGCTTAGTGTTACAGTTTGCTTCTGATCCTTTTTCTTTTCTTTTTTTCCCTAATATTTTCTAGTGGTAATTTTAAGTTAACTTTCAGTTTTTTACAGCGAATATTTGAAATTTGTCTTGGAAGCCCTTGAGCTGGAAGATACTATAAAAAATTATGAGCACCGGAATGCCACAGGATGGTTTGTTCTTAACCCACTCGTTTTTCACTTCATTATGTATTACACATGTCGTCTTCTATTGTAACAGATTCAACTCATTTAGATGCTGCAATAGTATCCAACATATGGCTGTGCATCAACTATGTCAATTGGGCCAGCATTTCTGATTCTAAGAATTTGGACGTTTATCTGCATGAATCTTAAGTAGGGACCATAAATTTGCTCCCCCAGCAGCTAACCCCAAGGGTTGGGAGAACAGCCAGGGACCACTCATCATGATAGCAGTGGTCACTGGTTCACCTCTCCCCATTGGCCCACTTATCAGTAAAAGAAGCAAAAACCTGTTGCTTTCACAGATTACATTACCGTGTGGTTACATTACCGTGCGGCTGATACTTTAATGCTGCCTATAGTCAATGTACCCAGAGAGAACAGAGTATAGTTTTTAATGCTGAGTGTATATTTTGAAAAGCATAGTTGAAATGAGGACATTGAGATGGAGGGGTGACAAGTAAAAAGGGATATTAATTTTTGGAAAGTTGGAAGAAAAGATGAAATCACGTATGGCTGTTATGATGAGATGGTAGAATTGATACCAGTCGGGACCGGATGAAGTTGGCTAAGATGATATGATCAATAAACGAAACCATTAATATAGAATATGGTTTACCTTGAATGTTGAAGGCTTGTTGGAGGTAGTGGGAAATTTTAACTTTTAATTATAATAACCCAATCCTAGATGGAGCAGAATGGTGAAATAAGATCTTTATAGCGGACTGTAAATAGTTAAGTCTTTGCTGAATTGAACCATAGCTCGTGTGCTCATTGACATCATTATTATACATTATCATGTTAAACTCATGCGGTAACAGTTGCCTATGGTATGAAGTCAACATGGAGAAGTTGACTGTAGCCTTTCCTTGCTTTATTTTCCTGTGTTATTTACTGGCCCTTTTTATTGAATCTGTTTTGAGTTACATTGCATGTGTCAAGTTAGAAGAATTGTCTCAAGCCGGAAGTTTCTCTTATCTTTATGGCTTGTCAAAATATTGGAAGCAATTATCTGATGTTTATAGAAAAAATGTGATTATATCATCAATAGTAGAGCTTGGCACCTTTTCTGTAGATTTATCATGGCTTCATGCTGCTTTTCCTTGATACTAGTTATTAGTATTTTACTCTTGCAGGAAATATATTTCAAGCTTTAGGCCTGAACGAATGGGCACACTAGGCTCTCTTCTTGATATGATTGGTAATTACCAGAATCTGAATATTATTGCTTTATTTTTATATGATTTCAACTTCTTTTTTTTTTTTTCAAAATGCGGGGCACTTTGAGCATGGTAGACGTGATACCAACTTCGACAGTTAAATTATGGTTTCGATAGCATTCTCCTGACAATCTTACAATGATATTTTGGACAACCAAAGCTACTGAACAAGGGGGCTTTTCACATTCCAATATAGTAGAATGAGTCAATGTTCTTTTCATTAACAATTCAAGGCACAGGTTTCTCTTTTAGGATTGAATTACTACTAGAATTTGATCCCTTTTTTCCATAAATTGAGTAAACCATCAATAACCATATAAAACAATAAAAGGACTATTTGTTGACTTTATAGAAACGATTTGGCATATGAAATGAGGTAAAATTCTTTGGTTGCATGATAAATGAAATCGAGATTCACTTAGTTATGTTTATTGATTTTTGTGAATTAATTAACCATGCAAATATATTTTAAATGATTTCTATCTAAAATCAATTAGTTCTCAAGGTGATTAGTAATTCTTTGCAGAGTTGATGTGGCGGTGCATACTAAGGAAACAGCTCAATAAACTTTTGGCTATTATATTGGCTTGCATGTCAGCTGCAATTCTTTTAGCGGAGGCTACCATACTGCCAGTGGAGTTTATTTATCTCTCTTCTCTCTTCTCATAAATTCTGTAGGAAGGCAAGAGGTACTTGTGCAGGTAATTTTTTTTTTTTCCGAGGCATGGAATTGTACCCATTTTGGAGAATTGCTCTCTGGTGTAGAGGTTAAATTGTATTTGCTAAATCCATTTTTCAGATTATCTTACATTATATGTGGTGGTCTTAAGTAAATCATATCATTTTCAGTTACATAATATGGTTTCAAAACACTTTAAATTCTACTTTCATCAATATTATTTCGCTAGTGGAGTGTCATTGTGGTCAGAATCCTGATTAAAGATTGTATTTTGTTATTATTTGCAGCATCATGTAATTATAAAGTTGAAAAGTGTGCTATTTCCATATTAATTTTTTCAGCTGGTATTTATAACAAGCCCTAACCTTCTCGTTCTTGATACCAAGCAACTCCAAGGAAATTTTAGTGAGTTTGAGTATCTTCATTAATTTCCTTAAATTTATGTACAACAGCTAACTAATTAAAAAAGAGACACTGGTGATTGCCTACCTGAAATGGGGTTTCCGCACTCATCTCCAGTTTTTGTCTTCTATTACTCTTGGTGTAATGTTTTTAAATTCAATAACACAGTTCTGCAAGTCCACAGGTTCAAGGGCCATTCCCTATTTGTTTGGAATGTATTAATGTCTCCATTGTACTCCAATGCGGTTGTGTCCAATCTTGAGGTTTCCTTATTTGATCATGGTTAGTTCTTGAATGTTTTCTTTTTGCAGGTAGCTGCTTTTATTCCTCTGATGTATATGTGCGTGTGCACATATTATTCCTTGTTTAAGATTGGAATGCTGATGTTTTACTCGCTGACGCCTAGGCAAACAAGCTCAGTCAGCTTGCTTATGATATGCTCGTAAGCCTTAATTTTTGTCCTTCATTAGTTTTGCAACTTAATGGGTTTTATTTATCAGTATTCTCATTGAAAGGAAACAATAATGAGATCTCACCTTAACGTTTCTGCTAGGATGGTTGCGCGATATGCACCTCCAATTTCATACAACTTTCTCAATCTCATTCGTCTTGATGGGGATGAAAAGACTATCTTTGAACAGGTCTTTCTCTGCTGCAATGTGCATTATTCACAAATGGCTAGTCATACCCCAATAAAAGTCATATTCTCATACATCATTTTATGATAAATTGATGTGATACATCTTGAGGATAGGAGAAATTGTTTTCAATGATTTCTCTGTTTACAACTTTTTGATCTTTGGAAGGATTTATTTTACGCTTCATTAGAAGTGAAGTAATTGATAAATGGGCTAAAACTCTAATGAGGATGGAGGATATGATAATTTTCGAGGTTCCTTTGATTAATAAGGATGATTATTTACAATCATACTTCTTGTGTGTGTATGTGTGTTTTCAGGCTTATTTCCCTCTTACTGTATATACTCTCTCATTTGCACTAGGTTGTCTTTTTTTTTTTTTGGTTATCTGGGTTTTAGCATCTTTGATGTATTCACATGTCCACCAGTTCCGGTTTTAGGATTCCTAAAACTCTCGTGTTGCTTGAGGTATTTATTGAATTTCACATTGGGGAAAAGAATGAAGAAAGATTAGCTAGAAAAAACGTGTTGGACGTGGCATGGTATTTTTTTTTTTTTTCCGGTCCTTTTGTAGATTGTGTAAGGCTGTAAGCTAGTTAATAGGCTGAATAAATGAGTGAAAAGTCAAATAAACAGGACTCTTTCTGGAACAGAAGTAGAAAAACGGATCCTTCAATAAATTTAGTAAATTGAGATGTTGTACATCTATAGAATATGAGTAATACTACTCTTCATATCCATTTCACACCGATTTATGTGTGAAGAATAATATTACTCATAAAATATTACTTGTCCAATAAAGTGAAAGACCCTGACTCTTGTCAAATCAGAAAGTCCTGCAGTTTGATCTAGAAGTATTGATGGTAAGCAATCAGATTTCGTAAACACATCCAGTCCAATCCAGTAGATCAATAGAAAGAATCTAAGTGCAAGTGAAGGTTTTAAGAACATAGCTTAACAGAACATGATCAATAGCTATTAACCCATTTGAATTAAATGAGTTACTTATTACCACTACACCACTACAACCAGTTTTCCCTCTAATTTCATATCAAATTTTGATATGCCTATACAATTCATAGTATTAAAATGTAATTATTGTTTTGTTGGTGGGAAGGGAGGTTGGTTGCTTTTCAAAAGAACTGGTTTAGGTTGGTCTCTTAATGAGCAGATACTGTTTCAATTTCCCAATAATTTATTTCAATTAATTCACTTCATCAATATCAATTTTTACCTCTTTTTATTTCGTAATGCCGATTTTCTCCTTTTACTTTGATACTCACGAAATTAAAAGCTTTGTGAAAATAAGCAACAGAGTAATAAAATTTTGGAAAATTCTTCTAAATACTTCTCAGCATACAGAGACATCCAAAAGAATAATGGTTTGTGCTTTCCTTAGTGTAGTTTACACAGTTAATATACATTTTCCTTAACTTTCTGCATGTTCCATCTATTGGCTTAGAACATGAGTGATCCCAATTAGCTGAGGAATCATTTTGAACTCTACATAGAAACATTCCATTATGAGCTTCTCTCTCTCTCTCTCTCTCCCCCTCTGAGTTGATTATTTTGCTCAAAGTGTAATAAGGTCTTATTTCTGTGCAGAGAATGGGAAATATCGATGACGCTGTCCCTTTCTTTGGAAAAGGATTCAATAAAATATATCCCCTTATTATGGTTATATATACCCTGTTAATTGCAAGCAATTTTTTTGACCGGCTGATTGAATATTTTGGGAATTGGAAGATATTCAAGTTTCTAAATGAATCAGATGATATGGATGGATTTGATCCATCAGGAGTAATTATTTTGCAGAAAGGTGAGCACATTACTATATGTTGCCAGTATGCATGTTTAGTATCATTGTTTACTTAGTTATAAAGTAGTCAAAGGTGTTAAAATATAGAGGAAACCCCTGGCTAACAGGCTTGCACTCTAAATATTACTTGTCGAAAAACAAGAAGTATAAGAAGAAGAAGATAATGATGATGATGATGATGATAATACTCAGAATTGTTCACATATATCATATCTGAGTAAGCATGAAAGTTCTTCATTGTCAGTTGAATTCAATAATAATTTAATTTGTTTCCTTCTCAGAACGGTCTGGGCTTGAGCAAGGGCATAAAGTCGGCGAGCTTGTCATTCCGTTGGCAAGGAATTTCAACAATATTAGTATTTACATTGAATCTGGAAGCAGTAGCACAGTATGTAAACTCATCAGAATCCATTGCCCTTTTTATCATTCTTATTAACAAAGCATTCCAGTATGATATTCATGCATTTCTTACGTTTATAATGCCAACAAACAACTAGTTAACAATCCTTATATTTTCTCTATTCTCATAATGCACTACAAGAAATTTGGTTTTCAGCGATGACAAAAAGTCGTCGCTAAACAATTAGCAACGACTAGTTGTAGCTGTTGCTCTGTCGAAAAAGGTCATCAGCAATGACTTGATTGCCATCGCTGATATTATTTTCTTATCAGCGACGACCCTTTGTCATTGCAAAAAAACGTAGGAACATGAATGACATGTCGTTGCTGCTAATTTATCAACGAAGACTACTTGTCATTGTTGCTAACTAGTTGTCGGTGACTAATTAGTTAACGAACCTCATATTGTCTCTATTCTCACAATGTCGGTTACTTGAAAATGATAACAGGATAAGGATGACACTAAAACGAGAGCAACTGATGCCATAGAGGATAGAAAGAGAGATCAATTAAAACCTCTTAAGGAAGAGGCCCTATATGAATATGGACTTGATAGGGAAAATTATAGAGAAGCCATCAACAAGAAGCACACTGCTGGAAGGGAAGGCAACAAACAATCATCCAATATGGATTTGATAGGGAAAAATGTAACCTCAACAGCTGATGCATCATGCAAAACTCAAATCATAGCAGCAGGACCATCATCTAGATTAGCCGAAACCATGAAGTCTGGTTTTCAAAATTTCAAGTCTTACATTGGTGCCAAGAGCTCCATTCCTTTAAGCCTGCAGGTTGAAGAAAACAAACTTGACTCACATGTTGCCTCACCAGAATCACTTGATGAAATATTTCAGAGATTGAAATAGCCACTTGTAAACCATAGAGGGTATCGTGAAGATGATTATGATGATTATCTTTATGGTCATGGCATGGACATAACGAAGATGGGACCATCCAGATAGTCTGTTACACAGTAAGCGGAGCCTGTGCATACTGTAATATAGTGTCTCTTGATGCTGATAACTTAAAATTAAAACCAATTTTGAATATATAGTTGTTATTAAGATTTTGTTTCATTCTTTTTTTTTTTTTTTTTTTTTTTTTTTTTTCTTATTTGAATGACAAAAATGTATTTAGCGACCCACCGTATCATCATTGTGCATATCAGTGTTAGGATATACGGAATATTTTCCGTATATTCCATAATTTGGTTGATATCAAATATTCTCTACTTATGGGCTGATTAGCCTGATTTTAATCAAATATTGGATTGTAATCAAATTAATGGGAATTGATTACTATACTTGTATTTATGCATTACCCTATAAATAGGGACCTTTGTATTATAGACAAAATCAAGTTAATGCAAAAACTACGAAATTGCGCACAGAGGATCTTTATCAAACTTTTCATATAGTAGCTATTATGAACCATTTTACCCCTCCAACAAATATTTTAAAATAACGTATTTTCATCATATATGAAAGTTCATTGTAACACCTTGAAGTCTTTTTTTTATTCTTTTCTCTCCTCTCTGTCCCTCTTTCTCTATCCCTTCTCTCTCACTCTCTCTCAACTTCCACAATAAAAAATACATCAAAAAATAATATTCAAAGAAAGTAGAGAGTTGTGATAAATAATCTGTTGGAGTTTGTATTGAAAACCTAATAGTTGGAATAGAAACAAATATGTATTTTGAGTAGCTAAAATAGTTACCATTGCCGGAGATGATAACTATTGCTGAGGGAGGATAACGTGTAATTTATCCTAGCTAATTTGATACAGTGTGAAGTTGCCAAGAATTTTCTCATCTTTCTTTGACCAACTCGTATGCTTTTTACGGTGCAAATAGGACATGCTTTCTTTCATATCCCACTAGTTTTCTTTTGGGGAAAATACATTTTATTCTCCTAAATTATTCACGCAATTGCGTTTTGGCGCCCAATGTTTAAAAATCAACAAAAGAGCCCCACAATGTATATGATGTTGGCAAAAAAAACCACCCGTCCATCAAATCCTTCTATTTGGATGGAAACCAAGTCAAGCGCGAGGCTGTAACATCCCAAAATCTGGCTTTGACCAATCAAGTAGGGTTACTAGCAATTACTCCAATTCAGCTAACTGGGGAACCACCCCTCTTTAACCTAATCAGAGTAACTGCATGGGAATGTAAAGTTATGAGGAATCTAAAAGTCATAACATAAACGTGTGTTATCATCAAACACGCATTTGATGATTAGTAGACATTGGGCTACTAATCAAATTATAGATATTCTAGTCAAACATGATTATATAAGGTAGGTCTCTCGCTTATCTTGTGATCGCGCCACTGTCTTCTTCTCATAAAGAAGTTTCCTACAAATTGTAATAATTGTGTAAGTCTAAAAACTTAGTAAGCAACTCTCATAGTTGAGTATTGAATGAGCCAATTATTTAAGAACCAAAATAAACTTGCATTTTCGTGTAAGAAATTCAATGAGATGTTGTCTCTATTATTACACCATAAAAATATAGTTTCTATTTTGATAATGATTAGGTGTAATTCACTAATTCCAGCGGCAATCACCTATACTTAAAACAAAAGTTTTACGTACAAAATAAAAAAATAAAAAAAAATAAAATAATAAATAAATAAAAAACTAAAAAAAAAAATTGTAAATGCACCCCATCAAAGTTTCAAAAATTTTCAATGTGGCCCATCCGTTAACCATTTTCGTCCAATTTGACTTAAAATTGGTCACGTGTATTTTTTTGTCTTAAATTTCCAAAATTGTCCCCATGAATTTTAACAAATTTTAAAAAAGCCCTCAAGTCAAACCAAAATGAGAAAAAAATAAAAATAAAAATAAATTAAGGGTGACGAGCAATGGGGTGGTTGGCCACTCCACCCCCAATCTGACCGTTTGGGTGTGGTTGAAATCACCCCCATTTAGTCCCTTGGGGGTCGGCCACCCCCCATGGGCCATGGGGATGGCTCCCCCATGGCTAGAGGCCACCCTCAAATGGCCAACCCACCCTTAATTTTTTTTTTTTTTGGTAATTTCACTTTTAACTTCTGAATTACCACACGATTTGACAAGTCCCCCCAAACTTCAAAACCTTTCAATTTGAACTCTTGAACTTTTTATTGCATTCAATTTGAACCCTTCGGTCAATTCGACCTAAAATTGACTGCAAGGTTTTGAAGTTTTGAGGGCTTGTCAAATTGCGTGGCAATTTAGAGGTCTAAAATGAAGTTACCTTTTTTTTTTTTTTTTTTTTTTTTTTTTTTTTTTTTTTTTTTTTTTTTTTTTTTTTCTATTTTTTGAGTTTTTTTTTTAAAAAAATAAAATAAAAAATAAAATTGTAGAGGCAGTTTAGTATTTTCCATTATTTCCGTTATAAAAAATGGAAATAGTTAACATATGGGCCACATTGAAATTTTTTGAAACATTGAAGGTTAATTTGAAAATGACCTGAAACTTTTGGGGGGTAAAGTGTAATTTTCCCCCCCAAAAAAAAAGGAAAAAAAAAAAAAGAAAAAAAAAGAGAGAGAGGGATGACCGAGCCATTTAGGGTCATCCCCTCGATTTGGCCAAGGGGGTGGCTCGACTACCCCCATTTGGCTGACATAGGGAACCAAACCACCCATGTGTCCCATGGGGGTGGCCGAGCCACCCTCATTCGGCCCGTCTGGGGTGGTTTGGACAAAGGGGATGACCAAGCCATCCCCCACTTTCTATTTTATTTTATTTTTCTTTTTTAGTGTTTTTTTATTTTATTATTATTATTTTTTTCTTTTGTATATAAACTTTTTGTTTTAAGTTTTAGGTTTAGTTTAGTTTTTATTTATTTTTTATTTTGTATATAAACTTTTGGGAAAACTTCACTTTAGTCCCCTAAACTTTCATGCGATTCGACAAACGCCCCATAAACTTTCAAATCTTTCAATTTGAACCCCTGAACTTTCAATTACTCTCAATGTGGACCTCTCCATCAATTTTAACCATTAAAAATACCAAAAAAGACCAAAATATCCCCAATTTTCGTTTTTTTAAATAAAAAAATGTTTTGGAATTAAGGGTAAAGTTGAAATTTTATATAAAAGTTAGGGGTATAAACGTCATGTAATGTTTAAAATCTGACGGATGGGTTCATATTGAGAGCAATTGAAAGTTCAGTGGTCCAAAGTGAGAGATTTGAAAGTTTGGAGGTTGTCAAATCACGATGAATTTCAGGGGAAGTTTCTCCTAAACTTTTTGTTTTAAGTTTTAGGTTAGTCCTTTTTTTTTTTTTTTATTTTTTATTTTTTATTTTAAAAAAAAAGAAAAAGAAAAAGAGAAAAGTTAGTTTTAGCTTTTAGCTTTATTTATTTTATTTATTTATTTTGCTTTTTTTTTTTAATTTCTTTTATATATATATTTTTTTTAAGTAAGCGTTATTTTTTTATTTTTTATTTTTTTTAATGTTTACACTTTACCCCCCGAAGTCATTTATGTTTACACTTTACTTCCTGAGGGCATTTTCGAAAGTTTTGATTGAAAAATGTCAGGTGCCATGCACGTGACTTGGTTTCCATTCAAATGGACAGATTTACTAAACATATGGTATTTTTCGCTAACGTCAAATACATTGTGAGGGTCTTTCGTCGATTTTTAAACAATGGGCACCAAAACGCAAGTACATTGATACTTCAGGGGGTGGTAAAGTATATTTTCCTCCCCCTTTTTTTTCTCCCTTACTGAACTTACAAAAAAAATTTATATCATTATTGAATCAATACAAATGAGAAGAATGCCCTTCATTCGGGCATCAATTCATTCACCAAACACACACCATGTTTCAATTTCTCTCAAATATAATAATTGTTTCACCTCACGTTTATGAGAAGTTAACTTATTTTTTTGGCTTAGTAACTTTTTTCGTATCTGGATTTTGAGGTTTTTTAATTTTTCTCTCTAGATTTTAAAACATGACAAAACTAGTACCTTAGATTTTGGAAAAGACCGAATCACCACCTCCAGTTTGAAAAATTCTATTGGGATGGCCAAACCACCCCCACCCCCAGTTTGAACTTAAGGGTGGCTCAAGGCCGGTCTGGAGTTGGCCGAACCACCCCCAAGGGCCATGGGCTAGGGGTGGTTTCGGCCACCCCCATTTTGGACCTTAGGGGTGGCTGAACCTCCCCCTTGGGGATGGCTCAGCCACCCCTAAGGTCAAACTGGGGGTGGTTCGGCCACCCCCATAGAATTTTTTAAACTGGAGGTGGTGATTCAGTCTTTTGCAAAATCTGAGGTATTAGATTTGTCTTTTTTAAAACTTAGGGGGCAAAAAAATTAAAAACATTAAAACCTAGGTACCAAAAAAGTTATTAACCCTATTTTTTTTTTTCTTTCAAATTTATAATATCTTGATATGTTTAGGTTGTAATGTTTTTTTCATTTCAATTTTTTTCTAGTCCAACAAATTTTTCTTTTGGTAAATAGAGAAATAAAAGAAATTGTCAATAATCTCTCATATTAGCTTTTTATTTATTGTAGGCATCATTCTAGAATATTCTCGGATAGTGAATTTGGACCTATTGTATTTGATATCCAAGTTTAGTAATTAGGTTTTGGATGTTTATTCTTTAAAGCTATGAATAAAATTTTAATTCTTATTTGATAGTTTTTCTAGACTGTAGCTTTTAGAAGCTTTTAGGAATTCCGGTTAGATTTTTTTTTTTAATTTTTTTTACTTTGTTTATATGCTTTATATTTGTATTAGTTGTTTGTCTTGCAATAATGCGTAATCTTTCCCCCAAATAAAAATAATTGTCCACTTTTTGGGTAGGAGAACACAACAATAGCTCATTTCGATAGGAGAGACCACAAAACAACACTTAAGAAGGGAGAATACCACATATTCAAAGATACTTTCTCAAAATGGTATTTAAATAGAATACAATATATAGGATGACACCTAAATTGATATATCTAAAAACTCCTAATTAATCCCAATACTAATATTGAATAGTCTAATTCTAATAATTCCAACTCAAATACTAAACATATCTCATTCACCCTAACAATTCTTCCCTCTCTATATATATATAAGCTGGTAATGCATGCCTCAATCATGCAAGTACCTTTCTAAGCTGCTTTCTTTAAACTTTATAAAAAATGGCTATCACTTTCTTCCCTGTCTTTATCTTTCTTATTTCATTGAAACTTAACCAAGTGATGGGTTCTCCTAGTTGTGGGCCAGCTGTAGCCGATGATACTGATCGGATTCAATTTGCTTTTAACCTTGAATTCCTTGAAGCTGAGTTCTTCCTGTATGGTGCACTTGGTAGAGGACTTGACACCATCGCTCCGACTTTTGCTGGCGGTGGTCCGCCTCCCATTGGTGCTAAAAAGGCCAATCTTGACCCTATAGTTGGCCGGATCATTGAGGAATTCGCATATCAGGAAGTTGGTCATCTCAGGTCCTATAGAAAAGAAAAACAATATATTTGATTTATTTTCATTTACTTATTTGTAATCACCACCATTTTTCTTTCATTTTTGGCAGATAAACAATATTTAATAAATTGACAACAATTTTTCAGGGCTATAATTACAGAAATAGGAGGAATTCCGAGGGCGCAATTGGATCTTAGCCCTCAGAGTTTTGCAAACCTATTTGACAAAGCAGTTGGTTTAAATTGAGCCCTCCATTCGACCCTTACTTGGACACAGTCCACTATCTCTTAGCATCTTATGCGATCCCTTACGTAGGACTTGTGGGTTATGTTGGCACCATTCCAAGCCTTACCAATGAAACTTCTCGAAGTGTAAGAACCTATACCACTCCTATTAAATTACAAAAAGCTTAAGCTAATAAAAAATAATTGATTTAATTATTTAATTATATTCTAAGTGATGAGTAATGGTGATGATTGATGAGGCAAAAAATTATGAGACGGCCCATGTGTAGCTTACCTGTCTTGGCCTAAATGACTATTTACCCCTAAAGCTTAAATCATTTCTGTTCAACCATGCAAGTATCACCCTATACCTAATCAATACTCTTTATTTGTACTTGGTGGTGTCGCTTTTAGGTGTGGAGTCTGGACAGGATGCGGTTATAAGAACATTACTATACGAGAGAGCTGACCAAAAGGTGCTGCCATATAACATGACCGTAGCTACGTTTACGGACAGAATCTCTTGGCTTAGAAACAAGCTAGGCATGTGTGGCAACAAAGATGAAGGCATAAAAGTACCTCTCTTTCTTTCAGCGGAGAATCGTACGCACAGCAATGTCCTCTCTGCCGATTCTAACTCTCGTTCATATGCTCGGACGCCGCCGAAGGTCTTGAGGATAATATATGGAAGTGGTAGTGAGTATAAACCTGGCGGATTTTATCCTAATGGTGGAGGCGGGAACATCGCAAGAAGCTTTCTTCCAAAAGCCTAGGAGCCTCTCTACTCGAAGCTCGCAATGTTAATTATGGTATCGTGGTATACCAATAAATTGATAGGTGGATGGATGTATATTACAATAAAATCAATGGTTGTAGCTTTTTTAAAATGCTATGAGCCATCAAAAAACGACAATATCTTATACAAAATTGACATGTGTAATCATAAAGGTTTGGAAGATTTTTCCAAGTGTTGCCCTTGAAAACTATTTTTACTGTTGAAAATTATTGAATAGTCATTTGGAGTCATCAATTTGAGCAAGGAATGGGGGCTTTGTAATACTGTGTCTTGTTCGGATCAACAAATTTATTTTTTCACCTAAACATAGGTGCAATTAATATGCTAGTTGATCATTTTATCATATCCACTTCACACCATTGACGTGACATGAGCCGAATGGATGTGGAAAGTTTTATTTTTTTAAGTGGCCATTCAACACATGCCACATCAATTGGTGTGAAGTGAGTATGACGAAAAAAGCATAAGAACCATCTGCCTACATAACACTATTCCACAATCACGGGTCTAACAGGTGGTAGATAAACAAGGAGTCTCATATAAAGAAGGGAACCATCCCAAATTGGATATAAGAGCTCTTCTACCCTCTCTCTCTCTCTCTCTCTCTCTTCTTCTTTTTTATTTCTTCTTCTTTATTTATTTTTTTTTTTTGGCAAAAGTGATGAGATAGGGATAAGATAAGGTTGAGTTAGAATTTAATTAGGATTAGATTAGATTAATAGTTGAGTTAAAATAGGATTTCAATTATTTAGGATTAGGTTTATTTGAATATTTGATATGTTATTTTTTAGGTGTTATCATGTTATCAATTGTAGTCTATTTATAGACCATTTTATTAATGAAGAAAGGAGGGAATAGTTTAGTCAAATTGTGGTCTTCTCCTACTCTGAGTGGAGTATTGTGGTGTTTGCCTACCCTAAATGAAGAGTTGTGGTCTCTCCTATCTGAAATGAGCTCTCAAATCCCATCTCACATCCTTACCCAACCTCGGTTACCTATCATGATGGAACTTCAGGGGGGATTGAGCGAAGTTTCTGCTATATAAAAAATAAAAAATAAAAAATAAAAAACCTAAAATACCCCTATTTATTTAGTTTTCCTCCATATTCTAGTTTGCCAATAACTCAATTTGATTTGGGACTCTTAAGTGGTTATTCTACAGTCATTTGGGTCACACTATTTGTTTTGGCATCACAAGTGAAATGGTTTAATTATTTATTATTGCACCATTGTTTGGCACGATTCTTAGCTTTGTTGTTCTATGGGGCTTCATGAGATTAGTAGTAGAAAGAGTCCATACTCAAAGGTACCGTTTTTCTTTAACCCTATAAATCGTGTTTAGTTTATTTTGCTAGTTGTTTATACTATTTTGTGTTTGTTGTTTGTGATACACTGAAATTAAATTTAAGACTTCTATCGTGTAGAGAGATTATACGTAGCTTTTGTATTAATATAAGTCCGTCTGCCCAACTTATAAATAAATAAATAAAGTCCCCCTCCCCCCACACCAAAAATCTTAGCTCCACCCTGTGTGTGTTAGTGTTGATTATGATTATACAGGTTTGTAGAGTTTGATATTGAGTATTCGTGATGATTAAATCAGGTGTCAAAAAATATTTTTCTATTCATTATTTGAGAAGCTAGAAATATAGATGTTAATTAGGTGAAAAAAATGAGTAAACTTATTAGTATACCCAATTTTTTATATTAAAATAAAATAGTTTATCATGTAAGGGCATTTATTAATTTTAAAATTTATATATTGTCTAACATTCAAACAACGTGCAATTTGGAATCATTTATCATTAAACGTCGTAAATAATAATTACGTCATTTAGGTGAAAGACGTAAATCATGACATCGTTTCAGTGAAACAACGTAAATGCGAATGCGTGATTTAACTATGTTAACTTTCTTATGTTGTTTAACACTAAAATACATCAATTATTGTTGTTCGACATTTAAATGACATAATTTTTTTTTTTTCTCGACCCCATATTGTTGTTCAAAGAAAATAACCAAATGATGTAAACCCGTTTACGTCGTCTATTTCCTCATTCTCATCGTTTAAGAAACAATGTAAACATGTCAATTTTTTGCAATGATAAACCAAAGTTTATAACATTTAATTACCGTAGAGAGCCTTGATTGGTTCGAATAAAGGTACTCATTGTTAAATCACAAATTATTCTAAAAGTTTAAGCTAATAATGATAGGAAGATGTAAATTTAATAATTTAATCAAATACTTTTAACATTATTTCTCACGTGTGGATTTAAACTCTATTTTAATAGGTAATGCACAACACATGAAATATTTAATTAAAATGGGAGTAGATGATATAGTCAAGGTTTGAACTCAAGACCTTTAGATCTAATACCATGTTAAATCACTAGTTATCTCAAAAAAATTTGAGATAAGTGGTGATTTAATACTCATAAATGTAGAACTATGACCCTCGCTGACTTGTTCCAAAGTGCTCATAATATAAAATAATATAATTTTTAGTCTAATATATATTCGTTCAAGTCGGGTTTATGAGCCTGGCCTTACTGGAATTCAAGATTTGCTACTGACTAACTGACAGGCCCAATTTAACCCCATCAGTTTACGTTAGAACGTTGAGTCCACAGGTTTCGGCCAACCTGAAAATAGCTCCAGTGATGAATGTAATGGCGTAAACCTTAGATAGATAGTATCATTTTTTTTTTTTAATCACATGTTTAAGAAATGAATTTTTCCATGTATAAATACTTGAGGAAGGAAAGTGCTCTATTTTCTCATTTCTTCGTTTCCAATTTCTACTTTGGCAAATTACACGTGCCTTCCTTAAACTACTATATAATTTGACAATGTTTTCCCAAAACTACCAAAATTTTTTAATATTCCCCTAATGACAAAAATACTTTTAATAAAATAAAAAACAAAAATACTAAAAATACAAGAAATAAAAAAAATAAAAAAATAAAGGAAAAAAAAAATTCTAGGGGATAGACAAATTAAGAAAAAAAAAAAAAAGAGTTAAATACCTAATACCCCCTAAGGTTTTATTTCTTTATTTTTTCCCCCCTTAGGATTTGATTTTTATTATAGGAAATACATGTGGTTTTGATAAAGACCAAATTGATTGGTTCTTCCGTCCATTGACCGTTAGTTGACTTAACGGAAATCCATGTCACTGACACATGGACCAATTAAAATTCGACACTTGGCACAAGTGGCCACGTCATCAGTGATGTCGTGGCCACCTAATTAAATTTTTTATTTAAAAAAAAAATTAAAAAATATATCTTTTTTTTTTTTAAAAAAAAAAAAAGAAGAAAAGAAAAGAAAAATGGTCTTTATCAAAACTACAGGTACCTCATGTGATAAAAATCAAACCTAAGGGGGAAAAAAAATAAAGAAATGAAACACTAAGGGGTATTAGGTATTTAACCAAAAAAAAATTGTTTTCCTAAGAATAATAATAAAAAAAAAATTGTTTTTAAAAAAATTTAAAATTATTTTGTTTTCCTTTTTTTTCGAATTTATAGGAGTATTTTTGTCTTATTGAAAAATATGTAGGGTGATTTTTGTCTTTTTCTTCTCTTTGGAGGGACATTGACAATTTTTTTAGTAGTTTGGTGGGGGCCATTGTCCAAATTGAAAGTCTGGAGGTAATTTTCAAGTGGGCTAAAGTTTGAGGATGATATATGGAGTTTTCCATCTCTTTGAGTTTGTCTATTAGGAAAAATATAAAAAGGCCTCCCAAACTGACAGCCGTTTGCGAGTTGGCCTCACGATGTTCAAAAGGTACTAAAGTAACCCAATAAACTACCGATATGTGTCAAAGTGGTCACTCCGTTAGTCAGCCCAGTCAATTTGGATGGAAAATCGATCACGTGCTATCCACGTGAGTTTTTTTGACTTGAACTTCCTAAAATGCCCTTATGGGAAAGTTGAAAGACTCCTCACCCATCCCTTGACATGCGTAAAACTTAACCCATCTAATTGCCTAAACGACGTCGTTTGAATTGATGGAAAATACCCTAAGTGTTGTCCCTATCCTCACGCCTTAGTTGACTCAAGCCAACCCAAGAACCTAGCGACCCATTCCCTCAGCAAACTGTACCTCTCAAAACCATTTGAAGATCGTGGTCATTCCTTGTAGCTCGTCAACGATGGAGAAGGTTTCAAGTGACGTCGCTGACGATGAAGTAAATGCCTGTGGACTGTCGGTGGGAAGTTCGTCGACAATGTCTACCAGTAGCAATCCTACGCGTACAAAATGCCTATGCAGAATTGAATCACCAGTAATGATTCCATGGATGAAGGAAAATCTTGGTAGAAGATTTATTGGATGCTGTAAATACAAGGTACAAAAAGCATAAAACAAATTATCTTACTTAATTATGGAACTAGGGGTTTTGCAAAATTAGTAATCTTCCAATTACGATTTTTGTGCGGATTACTTTCTATGGTTGTTGTGAGATAGTGGGTTCCATGTTGTGGATTTAGGGTTTGCCAGAAAATTGTGGATTTCGGGTTTTGTGAAAATTATATGTATGTACTTCTATTTTATTGCAAAATTTGTAGTATATTTAATACATTTACATAATTGGAATTGGTTGTTGTGAGATAATGGGTTTCATGCTATTGATTTAGGGTTTGCCTGAAAATTATGGATTTCGGGTTTGTTTCAAAATTGTGGATTTCGGGTTTTGTCAAAATTATATGTAAGTACTTGTATTTTAGTGTAAAATTCATAGTATATTTAATATATTGACATAATTGGTTACTAATTCTCCTTTGTGAAATATGCAAAAAGAAGGTGAGCATGGTTGTGATTATTTTATCTTGGTCGACAAAGAAGCTATGCTCCATGTATCACAATTCAATGCCCAAATAGCTGATCAGAAGAAGGGTTTTGAAATTGAACTGGCCAAATTGACTCTGCAGATTGATGTTGAAAAGTGCAAAAATAATAACATGGAAAAAAAACTTAAGGATATCATTGGCCACTTGTTTGATTTTAGCATTTTTGTTGTTGTGTTATTGTGTTAATGATAGGGAGAAACAACATTGCACTGTTGGTAGGAAAATATTGCCGTGAGAGGGAGAAACATTATTAGTTTAAGGACTTTTTTATTTAGTGGCCCAAAAACAATGTTGCCTAAAAGTCCCTTATCTAATGTACTACGGTTGTGTTGTTAGTGATGCAAATATTGTAATGTAAATTTGGTTGAACTTCTCTTGTTGTTGCGGCTATTAATTTATGAACTTTTTATTCAGTGACTTGTCTTAAATTTGAATTTGAATTTGTCAATATGGTATCGAAGACCTTCATATTTGACAACTTACCAATTCCACATTCATATAACAATTTGTAATACAATTTAACCAAAACTCATCATACCCAAGGTCACATATTTGACAACTTATTTTGACAACTTCCACAAAATGGGAGTATGCATGAAGCCATTAAAAATGCATTAATACTCATAACCAAAACCGTCATAATACCTACCTTTATATTTGACATCTTTGATCATACCTTTATATTTAACATTATACACATAAATGTCATAACAATACACATAATGTTGTTTCAAATTAAATGTCACATAATATTGTCTTCACCCTAAATGCAAAGACAATGTACATAATATTGTTTTCACCTTAAATATAGAGTTTAAACCTAATCTTGTTTTTTCCTTAATACATAGGCATAACCATTAAGACTTGAACAAAATGATCAAAAGCATATACATAACCATTAACCATTATATTACACATCCAAAATGACCAATTGTTGCTTCCACAATCCCTTTCTCTTGAAACCACAAAATGTAGGATATAATATTTTTGCCAATCCGGCGTCTTCCTCTTTCTCTTGTGAGCCTCCATTACTACAATTGCCTTCTCCACTTTTGATACAATATTTTTGTCTCTTCTGGTAGGCTTTGATATACTTGAAGTAGTACCTCCTTTAATCTCATCCTCTAGATCAATAAAAGTTGGGCATTTATTCCCTTACCAAATTTGGACTTCAGCCGATCTAATGCCCTTAGCCTTGTTGCAATCCCACCTCCCACAGTTTGGGTTGAGGATGAACCTTTATTCCACCCCTTAAATCGCTCCATTAGTGGTTGAGGAGGCTGAGAAGACCCACTTGGTTGAGAAGACCCTTCTAGTTGAGATGACTCATGTTCCTGAGAAGAAAAGTGTGTGTTCACATTAACCAACCAGCAAATTAAAAAGAAAAGAAACACGTAGTGTTTAAAGTATTCACAGTAGCACAGGTATGAGGCTATTGCTGATGTGCCTGAAGAGGTCCTTACAATCTTACTGTGTTGACAATACCTTTGGAGTAGGCAACATGAACAATTAAAAAGTCATTAAAATCTAATGAATTAAATTTTGTACATTCAAAAGAATGCAATACATTGCATGGAGTGCTCACACTAGCATTGCTTTGAGACTGTTGTGTTTGTTATTGAGTAAGTCCATACAACCGTACTGTGTTGACAGTACCTTGAAACTATGCAACATTAAAAAATGAAATTTCATTAAAAAAGTAAAATATACATTAAATTAAATGAAGCACAATTAAATATGATTGTATGGATGGCTCACACTAGCCTTGCTCTAATATTGTGGCATTTCAGATTGAGGAGGTCTATACGATCCGGCTGTATGGAATGTACCCTGAAACTGACCTCCCTTAGTCCTTGGCCCACCTCTATGCAGTCCAAAAGGCTCTCCCCTAGTCCTTGGCCCACCTCTTTTCAGTCTAGGAGGCCCTCCCTTAGTCCTTGGCCACACTCTTTGCAGTCCAGGAGGCCCTTCTGGGGTAGGTTGACTCCTACCCCTACCTCTACCCTTACCCCTATTACTCCCTCTACCTTTAGAAGATGCAGAAATAGCTTGCAAAATTTGCAAAGATGATGCAAAATTTGTATATTAAATGTAATGAAGTTAGGACAATGAGTAATGACAGATTAATAGTTTGGAACTTACAGTTTTAGCATCAGTGGTTGGCTGGGGAGTTGAGGTCAGACCATGTAAACTTGGACCATCACCATCTTCTATCTATGATAAAAATTTTGTCAAACATTAACATAGTATAACCAACAAAAAATATAAAAATAAATAAATTAAAAAAAAAAAAAACTTGTATAAACATTACTAGTAGTAGCTTACCTCAAGTTGGCTTGCACTCATGTCTTCTCCCTTGTAATTCACTGCCTCTCCTCTTCTCTGTGGATATGTTCTGGTATTGTGTCCAATCTCTCTGTATTTGAAGCGTCTCATCCTAACCTCACCCTTCCTCATACGGTATGGATTCACAGGCTCTTCTATATCCCTGGTCCTTACTTTTCTGGGCCTGTCTGGTTGTATTCTATGTAGTGAGGGGTCCACATGGTTGTAGTTTGTCTTCACCCATTGGTCCTCTCAAGGCATTGGATAAACAATCTCATCATAGGCTTTTTTATACATCTCAACAATATACCAATCATCTACATAATCCTGGGGGTTTGCATTAAAAAACCAAATTGCCGACATTGCATGTGCACAAGGAATTCCTGTCAAGTCCCACTGTCTACAGCCACAAGTTCTCCTCACCAAATTCATAACATACTACTTGTTATTGTGTGTGAGTTCATATAACACAACTCCAGCATATGTCTTGTAGCAATGCCTAGAAATCAATCCAATTTCATCCAATTTTGCAACCACTCTTAGACAAAGCCTACTAATCATGGTTCTAATGCCATCGCTCTTTGTTTGATATCTCTTCATCGACTTCTTCCTTATCATTTTCAGCGTGGAGATGATTGGCAGGTCACGTGCTTTCAGAATGTAAGCATTGAAGCACTCGCACAGGTTTTTCACAAGTAGATCACACTTGGGTAATGTATTGAACCAAGCCCTGGACCATGAGCTTTGGCCAATTTTTGACAAATAGTTGTATGCATCCTGGCTTATAAGTCTCAATTCCTCCATTTCTTTATGAAATTCAGCTTCAGTGTATGCTGCAACCGTAGCTCATAACTTGTCCTTCAATGCCACACCGTGATGGCCTATGTCTCTATAGTTTGCATATAAATGTCTTACACAAAACCGATGGTCAACCCAGAAAATCACCACATCGAAAGCTGGTTGTAGCCCTTACACTTAGTCATAATTGTAATAAAAAAACATCACATACTTTGTTTTGATAAGTAAAATAAAAATATTAATAGTAATAATAACTTTCACATACATATCAAAACAAACTCATGTATGAAGAAAAATAGAAACAAAGAAATATAATGAAGCTTAAATTATGGTTACCTTTTGACGATAAAAAATAAATGTCCATCCTTTTGCAAGGGGTGCCAAGATCTGAAAGCAAAATCTTAGGAAACCATATCCAATTGTCTTTGGTTTTTGCCTCAGCAACTGTAAGTGCCATTGGAAACATGTTATTATTGCCATCCCTCGAAATGGCAGACAAAAGTTGTCCCTTATAAGGCCCCTTTAAAAAACATCCATCTAATCCAATGATAGGCCTACAACCAGCTCGAAAACCTTTCTTCATAGCAGCCAATGAGAAGTACAACCTATGGAAACATGCTGACTGATCATGTAAAGGTCTATAAACCTTCATCATCACACAATTACCCCGGTTTGTTTGCCTAACTGTTTCAAAATAATCCCAAATCATATTATATTGAAGCTTCAGTTTACCAAGAATCTTATCCTTTGCAAGTCTTCTAGCCTTATACATCTTGCAATTATTAACATCAACACCCCACTTATCTTTGACTTCTCCAAGGATTGCCTTTAAAGGCATGTTAGGTTGTGCTCTAAACTTGTCAATTAGTTTGTCAACAATCCATGCAGATTTGACAATAAAATTCCTATGCTTCCTTGTACAACTGTTTTTAGGCTGTAATTATTTAATTTCAAATGAGTCATCATCCTTTCATTTACGAGCGTACACCCTATACCCACAACCTGGATCCCTGCATACCACAATACATTTAGCCAGGTAATTCTTTTTAAACATTATATCCTTCCTATTTCTTAAATCGTTCTCTCTAATAGCTTCTCTAAAGACTTTGATTGAGGGAAATTTCTGCCTAGTACTCAATTGTGGGTTTTGCATGTTAAAACTCTATTCGCCTAGTTACACATGTGGCAAGAAATGAAACCTCAATCTCCTCATCACTTATGGGAGAGGATACAAGAATGTCACTTCGTGCCATGTCTGAGTTTGCATCATCATCAACCTCATCACCATAGCCTTTACCCCTTCCACTAACTTATAAAGCTCCCTCTGCATTTACATTTTGATTATCACCATCCTCCTCATCACCCTCATATTCCATATCATCATTACCCTCCTCCTCATCATCATTATCCTCCTCCTTATCATCAGACTCATTACCCTCCCCATCACCCTCAACACCACCCTTTTCAACATTGCCCCCTTCTATGGTTGGCCCAGAAACGTTGTTGTCTTCATCAAACAAGTTCGATTCTCACACCTCGTCCCAATAAGAATCATCTCGATCAATCCTACTATGCCCACTATCTTTACCATCATTATGATCATTATTGTCCTCATATTCCTCATCAAGCACTATAGGCTCATCAAATGAAAGAATGTACAACTCAATAACTGGTACCCCTATATGTACAACAACCATTTCCAACACATCATGGTCTGATGAAATTAATTTCAGACCATTTTGAATATGACTACCTGGGTATAAGTAATACACTAGATCTCCTGACTTGTATCTACACTTTTTAACTATACCCTCAATCTCAAAAAAAGGACAACTTGTGCTCATCAAACTTCTCTTCATACACATCTATATCACCCCCCACATATGTGCATATAAACCTCCTATTGACCTTATCCCTGTAATGTACCTCGAATACAAACTCCCGTATAGTCATCTTAACAATAAAAGAAATAAAGAAAATAATGAAATCAATAAAATATTAACTTGTTTTTCCTATTGCCAATAAATAAAGATTCAGTATAGCATACAAATGCAATAAAGAAAGTGGATGTTTAACTGACCACCAATCAAACTTAAGTAAATATTAGAGTCTTAGTTATTAATAAATGCTTAGTTATTAATAAGGTCTTAGTTATTAATATGGTCTTAGTTATTAATAAAGTCTTACTTATTATTATTCCTTAAGATGAGTGTTTGAGGTCTATTTCACATATATGATAGTTAATTAATTTAAGTTACACATTAATTAAATGGAAAACCTCCTATGCGGTCAGGCTGCAAAAGTGGTCTTTTGTAGCCCCCAATAGGAGATTGACACATCAACTAAAGCACAAAAATGTACAAAACTAACCTACAACCTAAAACACTAGATTTCGAAGGGTTTCTTCTGCTTCCTTATCCTTACCCATCTGCCGACAACTCCTCTTCCATTTCTTCTTCTTCCTTATCCTTGTCATTTAAGAGAGAAAGAGAGATGCTGTGAGAGAGAGAGAAGCACAGGAGAAGCTGGAGCTCAAAGAGAGAAACAAAAAGACCCGTGGGTCTACTGAAATGCTAGCTGTGGGTCATTCTAGACCCAGGGCTGGCCAAACCCAGCCACCCAGGCGGCTGGGTCTCCTGAAATGCTGATCGTGACCCACGGCTGGGTCATGGCAAGCAGCTTCTCTCTCCTGTGAATCCCTTTAGGGTGATAAAATCCGTAAATGGTTAACCTTCTGATGCAGGAGAATAATAATAATAAAGTAGATTTATTATTTATGCTTTAGTGTTCCTTTTTCAATAAGGATTGGGTTTTTCCTTTCCTATTAGGATTGTTTTCCTATTTTGATTTGTTTTCCTTTTTCAATTAGGTGTGCTTTTTCCTTTTCCTTGTTAATTTAGAAGGTGCCTAGCCTAGATAAAGGCATCTAATCTTTGTTATTTTTCAATTTAGTTTATACAATCAATTAAATTTAAGTCTTTCAGAGTTATTTCTTTGTTTGCTTATTTGGGGCACTTAGGGATTTTCTCTTTTCCTGAATTCCCTTTTCTATCTTCAAATCTTAGTTTCTACTGCTTTTATACGCTGTCAGAACAATCTTAGTTCTGCCCGACGTCAATTGGTATCAAAGCTTAGCGTCTTCTTGGGGTGAATTTTTCATCAGTTTTTATGACTGGTGGTCGTGGTCGTGGTCGGTGTGGGCAGGTTCCGAATAAGGAAGTCCCCTACCATGAATACAATATACGAGACGTGACGATTGAAGATTTGGAAAGGCAGGTTGCAGAGTTAACCCAGCGTCTAGTGGCGCAAAACTTGGAGAGGGATCACGAGATGGATGATTGCTATTCAAAATCCAATTTTGAGAACCCATATCACAATCCTGTTCTAGGTCGGGAATAGCATGTTCGGGATTGGTGGCATGGAGACTTAGGCTTCAAAGTTGAACTTCCAGAATTTTCAGGCACTTTACAAGCCAAAGGCTTCATTGATTGGCTGCATGAGGTAGAGAGGATCTTTGATTATAAGGAGGTTTCAGATTGTATGAAGGTGAAGCTTGTCGCCATCAAACTAAAGGGCCGCGCATCTGCTTGGTGGGAGCATCTAAAGCGATCGCGAGGTAGACAAGGCAAGCAAAAGATTTGTGATTGAGAGAAGATGAAGAAAAAGAAGAAGGGACACTTTTTGTTGTGCAAAAATATATCTACATTAATAGGTAAATAATTGTACGTTTTACCTGCAAGTGCACAAGGTCAACATGGTAGTATAAGGTGCAAGTACAGGATCATTCCCACGAGGATTGCTGAATTTATGTTTAAAAATAGATTCCCTAAGCAAAAGCAAGTTAAAGATTGATTGTTGATGTGATGATAACAAAGGGTAGGGCTTTGATATCCACCACTAATTATGTTAAACTTGTATATCAATATGTCAATGCTTTGATCAAGTTATGCATATTTAATGTTTGCCAACCTAAGGGTTAAACTCTAACTCCTTAAGCTATTGATTTCCCTAAGCAACGAGTTAGGCATGAGCGTATACTCTAACTCTTTTCTTTCCTAAAGGATTTAGCATGGTATATACTAAGTTGTTCTTTAGAAAAGCATATGTTCTATGGAAATCGACAAACACACAGGGCCTAGGGCATGGGTGTATACTCCCGGTTCCCCATGTTGATTAACCCAAGAATCGCGGTGTGGATTCTATTGTTACTTAAGTTAAACCCAGGACTCGGCCATCCAAATTGATTTAACTAACAAGTCTATACCACATGCACATGTTGATCAGGCATAGACATATGAAGAATTCATGCAAGCGGGCATTAATCAAGTTAAATAGCACAACATGATCATTACAAGGCGCCAATATTGAAATATTAATTTAACATAACTAGGGCTTCAATCTAGCCCTACAAAATAAATTAGCTACACATAGAGTTGATGTTAAACATCTTCATAAAATAAAATAAAATAAAATAAAAGAAAGAATAAACCCAAGACTTGACTTGAGAGCTCATCTTCTTCTCCCTTCTCCAAGCCTACCTATTCTAAAGGCTTAGGAGTCTATTTATAGGCTTTAGAAGTCCTTGGAAAAGTAGTAAACCCTAGGGGTTTCGCAGGGTTTCAGTCCTATTACAATTTGGAGTTTGAAAAACCCTAATATGGAAATAGGGACATTGTAGCCGCCACTTGGAATGCCTCCTGCGCATGGGTGCGCTCGATCGCAGCCCGTGTGAGCTCGATCGAATGTCTGCGATCGATCCTTCTTTTGCCTGGGCTCGATTGCTCCTGGCCTGGCTCGTGCAGCATCTTCTCTGGTATTGCACTCGATCGCAGGTACCCTGCGATTGATCACAATACCAGGGAGCTCCAATTTTCCCATATTCTCTTTTTGAGCCAAATCACCCAATTTTACTTCACTTTCTTCCAAAAGCCTGTAAAAACATCAAAAACACAAAAAGGAATTAAAATGGCCTAATTAATTACAACCAAAGAATTAAAACATGTAAGATAAGGGCTGAAAATATGAATATTTTAGCGCTTATCACTTTTTACCCTTCGGATACACACAGACATTATTTTAGCGACTTCATATGTTGAAACAAGGTACGAGATCTGTTGATGATTACACTGAAGAGTTCTACAAGTTGGTTGCTCAGAATGACTTATCAGAGACTGACGAGCAGTTGGTGGAGTGGTACCTAGGCAGTTTGCGGCAGTCCCTACAAGACATCCTTAGTCTCCACTCAATTTGGATGATTTCTGAAGCCTAACAACATGCCTTGATTGAAGAAAAGCAGCAAGCTAGGAATAATACCAGATCTACAGCGAGAGGAGATCATACACTAGGAACCCCTTCTCAAAAGCCTCATCCTAATCCTCGATCTAAGCAAGGTCAGAGGTCCAATTCCAACATTCATTGTTTTAGATGTGGGGAGCCCGGTCATCGATCAACAGATTGCCAAAAATCTGCTAGCAAAACGGGTAAGAATCTCTTGATTGAGGATGAGATAGTAGAAGAGCATGTCGACATTAGAGATCCTATATTTGATGAAGGTAATGACGAGGATATTTTGAGTGGAGATGGGAACGAAACTCTTATTGTCAGAAAAAGCTTGCTTTCTCCAAAAGATGATTCTGAAGAAGACTGGTTAAGAACCAATATCTTTCATACCACATGCACAATCACAGAGTAGGTTTGCAAGCTTATTATTGACAATGGTAGTTGTGAGAATGTGGTGTCAGAGGCAGCAATTAAGAAGCTTCAGCTGAAGATTGATCCCCATCCAAAACCATACAAATTGTCATAGTTAAAAAAGGGGAGTGAGGTAACAGTAGATAAGAGGTGTTTGGTCTCTTTTTCAATTGGTAGAAAATATTTTGATAATGCATGGTGCGATGTAGTGTCTATGGATGCATGTCATTTATTATTAGGCAGGCCTTGACAGTATGATCGAAGTGTTATTTATGATGGGCGACGAAATACCTACACCTTGAGCATCAAGGGAAAGAAGGTGGTATTAGCACCTCAACAAGAAGGAGTCATTCATGGACTAGTGATTGAAAAGGGCACCAATCTCCTGTCAATGTCTCGATTCCTGTAGGAAGCAGAAAAAAAGTGAGTTGTATACACCTTGATGCCATTTGAAGAAGGTGCCAGCGTAGATGATGAAGTGTCCATAGAGTTACAAGAGGTGCTTACAGAGTTTGCTGATTTGATGCCAGAGAATGCACTCCCTGGTTTACCACCCATGGGAGATATACAGCACCACATTGACCTCGTTCCAGGGTCAAGCTTGCCAAATTGACCATCTTATCGCCTTAGCCCGAAGGAATCTGAAGAACTGCAACGCCAAGTGATAGAGTTGCCAGAAAGAGGTGACATCCGAGAGAGCATGAGTCCATGTGCACTTCCTGCTCTCTTAGTTCCAAAGAAGGATGGGTCGTGGCGTATTTGTGTTGATAGCAGAGCCATCAATCGAATCACGGTGAAGTATAGGTTCCCGATTCCTTGCTTAGATGACATGCTAGATCAGTTAGTAGGTTCTAAGGTTTTTTCCAAAATTGAACTTAAAGATCATAATAAGGCCTGGAGATGAGTGGAAACAGTGTTCAAAACACATCATGGGTTGTACAAGTGGATGGTCATGCCTTTTGGGCTATCCAACGCTCCCAGTAAATTCATGAGGCTCATGCATCAGGTGTTGCAGCCTTACATGAGGAAGTTCACTGTTGTGTACTTTGACGATATTCTCATCTATAGCTCCTCACAGGAGACACACCTAAAACACCTCAATGTGGTTCTTGACACGCTATGAAAAGAGTGTCTATATGTCAATCGGAAGAAGTGTTCCTTTCTTACTACTACTTCACTTTCCATGGATATGTTGTGTCTATTGATGGTGTTTATGCAGATCAGTCTAAGGTGACAACAATTCTAGAATGGCCAATGCCCAAGAGTCTACATGATGTCTGAAGTTTTCACGGATTGGCATCATTCTATCGCCAATTCATCCAAAATTTTAGTTCATTGATTGCACCAATCACATAGTGCATAAAGGGTCGGACTTTCCAGTGGACTGAAGAAACCGATGTAAGCTTTCAATTGGTGAAGAAGAAAATGACGGAAGCACCTGTTCTCGCTCTTCCAAACTTCGAGAAGATTTTCAAAGTTAATTGTGATGCATCTAGCATTGGCATTGGTGGTGTCCTAAGCCAAGAAGGACGTCTGATTGCCTTTTTCAGTGAAAAATTGTCGGGGTCCAAGAAGAACTATTCCACCTATGACTTAGAGTTTTATGCCATTGTACAATCTTTGAAACATTGGCGTCATTACCTAGTCCAAAAGGAGTTCATCCTTATCACTAATCATGAGGCCCTCAAGTATATCAATGGCCAACATAAGCTTAGTCCCAGACATGCCAAATGGGTTGTTTACCTTCAGGAGTTCACTTTTTCTTTACAGCACCAATCAGGGAATTTGAATTGAGTTGATGATGCTCTGAGTAGGAGGGTTGCACTCCTTACTACTATGCATACCAAAGTTGTGGGTTTTGACATTTTTCGAGAGTTGTATACGGAAGATCCTTCATTCGGGAAGATATTTGCTAAGGTATCTGTAGGTAAGAGCAGTGATTATGTTACTCGTAATGGTTATTTATTTCGAGGCTTACAGCTATGCATTCCGGATAGTTCATTGAGGGAGCAAATAATAAGAGAGTCACATGGAGAACGTCACTTTGGGCAAGACAAAACCTTGGCCTTGGTCTCATCAGACTATTATTGGCCCAAGCTAACTAGTGATGTGACACGTTACGTCGAATGGTGTTTATTTGTCAAAGGTCTAAGAGGACCCTCACAAATGCGGGTCTATACACCCCATTAGTAGTGCCTGATGGCCCATGGCTCGACGTCAGCATGGATTTTGTTTTAGGGTTACCTTGCACTCAAAGGAGCATGGATTCTATTCTCGTGGTGGTTGATCGATTCCAGATGGCGTTTTGTTGCTTGCCGGAAGACGATGGATGCCGCCCGAATTGCTTACCTGTATTTTTGGGAGATTGTTCGCTTGCACGGGGTTCCAAGATCTATTAGATCGGACCGAGATACAAAATTCATGAGCCATTTTTGGAAGAGCCTGTGGGAAAAGAAGGGGACCAAGCTTAATTTTAGCAGTTCTACCACCCCTAAACAGATCATCAAACTGAGGTGGTAAGTCGAAGCTTGGGGAATCTTTTAAGGAGTTTAGTTGGAAATAAGCCAAAGCAATGGGACCTGGCTTTGTCACAAGTAGAGTTTGCTTACAACCGGTCCAAGAATAGAACGACTCAGTTAAGCCCTTTTGAGATCGTGTATGGGCAAAACCCATCAAGAGTGCTTGACCTAGCACTTATTCCCCGTATTGGTCGATTGAGTATTAAGGCTGATGAGATGACAGATTACCTCTGAGAAGTTCATGACCAGGTCAAGAAAGCGATAAAAGAAAGCAATGTCAAGTACAAAGCACAATCCGACAGCCATAGAAGCAAGGTAACTTTTGAAGTTGGTGATTTAGTTTGGGCTGCACTCACATTTGATCATTTCCCTGTCGGTGAGTATAACAAGCTACTGGAGAGGAAGATTGGGCCTTGTGAGATTTTGCAGAAGATAAATGACAATGCATACCGACTACATCTTGCAAGTCATTTAAAGACCTTCGATGTGTTCAACGTGAAGCATTTGACTCCATGTTTTGTTGATGCGGACAAAGACGACTTGAACTCGAGGGTGAGTTCTTTCAAACCTGGGGAGACTGATGCAGGAGAATAATAATAATAAAGTAGATTTATTATTTTTGCTTTAGTTTTCCTTTTTCAATAAGGATTGAGTTTTTCCTTCCCTATTAGAATTGTTTTCCAATTAGGATTTGTTTTCCTTTTCCAATTAGGTGTGCTTTTCCATTTTCTTATTAATTTAGGAGGTGCCTAGCTCATATAAAGGCATCTAGTCTTTGTTATTTTTCAATTCAGTTTATACTATCAATTAAATTTAAGTCTTTCAGAGTTATTTCTCTGTTTGTTTATTTAGGGTACTTAGGGATTTTCTCTTCCCTATTTGTTATTTTCTCTCTTCCTGAATTCCTTTTTCTATCTTCAAATCTTAGTTTATGCTGCTTTTATACATTGTCAGAACAATCTTAGTTCTACCCGGCATCACCTTCCCCTCTAGGATTTAGTTCTAAATCCAAAAATAAGTTTTGAGGTATTAGAATCGAGTTTTAAGGCATTAGAATCTGATTTCAAGGCTGGGTTTCGCAAAAAAATGGGCCGAAGATGGTGACCCATGGCTGGGTCACGGCCAGACCCAGTCGTGGGTCCCGCCGGCGCCGATGGTTTGATTGTGGGTTTGTTGGCTCTGGGACCTATTGTTTGGTTTTGGGTTTGCTATTATCTCATGAGTGGATGTTGCAAAACACCCATTTTATGCACTATTAATTAAATCAATAGGTTTGACCTCTATTTCAAACAATCAACTTACCACACATATGAACTTAAATAAATTTGAATAAGTTTTCTATTGTGGTAAGTTGAGGTCCAACATTAATTAAATCAATAGGTTTAACCTCTATTTCAAATACTCAACTTACCACACATATGAACTTAAATAAATTTGAATAAGTTTTCTGTTGTAGTAAGTTGAGGTCAAACATTAATTAAATCAATAGGTTTGACCTCTATTTCAAACAGTCAACTTACCACACATATGAACTTATATAAATTTGAATAAGTTTTCTATTGTGGTAAGTTGAGGTCAAACATTAATTAAATCAATAGGTTTGACCTCTATTTCAAACACTCAGCTTACCACACATATGAACTTAAATAAATTTGAATAAGTTTTCTGTTGTGGTAAGTTGAGGTCAAACATTAAGCTCAGAATTAACATAAACATCATTAATCATTTGTTTATTTCACATGGGACATCATGAATTATGTGTGGTAAGATATGTTGTTTTCAGTATAGCATGCACATGCAGCCAATGAGATTGATTAAATGGTCACATGCACATGCACATGTATGAGTACAAGAGATGAAACCTACAATGGGGGCACATCTAGGGACTACATGTACACAATATGTCATTAACTAATAGGCCACATTAGGAATATGATGCCTCAGTGCATCCTTTTCAAAACAGAAAACAACTTCCCAAAGCATATAACATCCATAGGGACCACACAAACCATCAACCATAAACCAACAAAACTACATTATTAAATGGGTTGACTGTGTATAAAAACATATAACAACCATTCAACGAATATATAAGCATAGATAGCAACCTAATAAAGTTCAAAATCAGTATAATATATAAGCATAGAAAGTAGTCCAATAAAGTATTATGACATTAGAATATATAAGAATAAAGCAGCTCAATAAAGTTCATATATAACCACAAACAAGCAAACAACAACCACATGCCTCTCTTCATGGTCAAACCCCAAAATCTAGGGCACTTTAAAAGAGGGCTTTGCGATTTCCTTGTAACAACTAACTAAAAACACAAACTTTGCAAAAATCATACAACTTTTCTGTGAAATCATAACAACTCAAACTAAATTTAAACCATACTCGTACGAAATCAACAAACCCTAAACAGTACAAAAACCTTAAATTTTAGTGCGAAACATACCTTCAGTGGCCAAAACAAGTTCAAATGTTGTTTGGATTGACCGCCAATATTGGTTCAGTTTGGATTGATGTGTACACTGAAACCCTAATTTCAGTTTGCTAAGGGAATGGGTCTCGAGGTTCTTGGGTTGGCTTGAGTCAACTGAGGCTTGAGGATAGGGACAACACTTAGGGTATTTTTCATCAATCCTAACGACGTCATTTAGGTAATTAGATGGGTTAAGTTTTATGCATGTCAATGGATGGGTGAGGAGTCTTTAAAGTTTCCCATAAGAGCATTTTAGGAATTTCAAGTAAAAAAAATTCACGTGGACGGCACATGATCAATTTTCCATCCAAACTGATGGGGTTTGCTAACGAAGTGGCCACTTTAACACATGTCGGTAGTTTATTAGGCTACTTTATTACCTTTTGAACATCATGGGACCAACTCGCAAACAGTTGTCAGTTTGGGGGGTCATTTTATATTTTTCCCTTGTCTATTTGTTTTTTTTTTTTCCTTATAAAACTCATAAAAAGATCATCTATTTGCTTACACTATACTCCCTCAAAGTCATTTATGTTTACTCTTTACCCCCCCTCCCCCTCCAAATGGCATTTTCGAAAGTTTTGGTTGAAAAAGATCACGTGCCACGCATGTGACGTGGTTTCCATCCAAATAGATGGATTTGATGGAATCATGGTGTTTTTTACCAACGTCAGATACATTGCGGGGGTCTTTCATCGATTTTTAAACATAGGGCGCAAAAATGCAAATACATGGATACTTTAGGGGGTTGAAGTGTATTTTTTCCTTTACTTTTGTTGGGTGGTCTTGGGCCTCTCTCAACCCCAAAAGCTAACTCAAAACGTGAGGCTTTTCCTTACACTTAATAAACTGACTACCAGTCCTTTCCACAATCGATGTGGGATAACCCCAACAATCTCCCCTTAACACATCAGGCCCTAAGTTGGAGTAGTGACAACCTGTTTCTCCCATGGACTGTTGGACCGAGATTTGTTGGTTGAACCTGCGCTATGATACCAATGTTAGGTGGTCTTGGGCCTCTCTCAACCCTAAAAGCTAGCTCAAAAGGTGAAGTTTTCCCTCACACTTATAAACTAACCACCAGTCCCTTCCACAATCGATGTGGGATCACCCCAACAATCTCCCACTCACACATCAAGCTCTCGATTAAAACAGTGACAACTCATTTCTTCAGTGCACTATTGGACCGAACTTGTTGGTTGAAGGTGGTCTTAGGCCTCTCTCAACCCTAAAAGCTAACTCAAAAGGTGAGGCTTTTTCTTCAGACTTATAAACTGACCACCAGCCCCTTCCATAATTGATGTGGGATAACCCCAACAATTTCTCCTTCACACAAAGGCCCTTAGGGTGTACTAGTGGTAGGCATGGGCTATATGGGATTAGGACAAGTCAAAGATGGACTGGAAACTTCAGGGGCTAGTCTGTGAGGTGTACTAGTGGTAGGCATGGGATGTATGGGATTAGGTGAAGTCAAAGATGGACTTGAAATTTCAGGTGCTGTTCTATGAGGTGTAGCATAGGGAAATGGGTGAGTAGATATGGGTTGTAATGCATTAGGTAAGGCCATAGGTAGACATGGGGCAGTGGGAATAATAGGCATGGCAGAAGGTGTAGTGTTGTTTTGTGAAAATTGAGATGTAGAAGTAAAATCGGCAATAGGGATGGAGGAGGTAATACCTGATGGACGTGCTGAAACAGGTGTTGGGAGTTTTAAAGTACTCGCAAGTGCACGAGTCGTTTGCAATATAGTTTATGCAAGTGCAAGGTCGAATCCACAATGAATTGTGTCGTGAAATTCAATTTCTATCTAAATAAATAATATCTTAACCTAGTTCCAAATTTTGTGTGATTTTTCAAAAAGGAAAACTAAATAAAAAATGATTTTATTAAATGATTAAAAATACGAAGGTTTTCAGAACTCACCTAACCAAATCAAAGTAATCCATTCTCGTATTTTACTCACACTACCGACAAACAAATATGCCCCTATGCAATGTTATATGTTCCATAAAAATATATATTAAAACATCTAATGAATCCAAACATTTAACAAATCACAAAGAATACCCAATTGAAATAAAATCATCCAATGTATCCGTTTGATTAACAAATCACAATGGATATCCAATTTCAATCGAATGATTCGATGTATCCGTCAGATGAAACACATCGAATATCCAACATTTTTACAAATAACAATTAAACATTCAATTAAAAGACATTAATTGACTAATTGAATTGGAATAAAACATCTTTATTAAAAATCGAAATTGTATAAATAAAATAACGAGAGTGAAATTGTTTATCAATGGTGAGGCTTCTTCTTCAACCTTAGTTAAAGGTTTTATCCTCTCATGACTAAAAACAACATAATCAATTGAATTGAAAACATAAAAATGAATAAACTTACAAAAAGAAACGAATTCAGAGCTACAATTGAGAAGAACGACAAAAGTATAGTCTGAATGACGCCTCGTCGATCCGTTTACAATGAAAAGAATAATATTTATAATGTTAATTAGGGTTTCAATGCTGCCATGTCAGACGAGTTCGTTCGATCACACACTAGGTGCGCTCGATCACACTCGGGTATGCATCAGGTCTTCGGCAGCGTAGTGCAAGGGCGCTGCTTGCTTGGGTGTATGTGGGAGTGCGCTCGAGCGTGGTGCTGTGCGTTCGATCCCAACTTCCAGAATCTCACCTCTTCCTACTTCTTTGCAATTTTCACATTAAGACCGCAGTTTCTCTCAACAACCTGTAAAACACTAAGACACCAAAACTAACACAAACATCAAAAAATAATAAAACTAAAGGCGTAGTAAATGCAAATTAAGAGGCCCAAATATGCACTATTTGGAACTCATCAACAGAAAGGGAAAAGGAACCTCCACCTTAGCTGGAAAACTCATCTCATGAAACACAACATGTCGTGTAATTAAAACTTTGTTAGTAAGTGGATCAAGACAACGATAACCCTTGTAATTGGAACCATAGCCTAGGAAAATGCATTTTTGCCACGAAACATAAGTTTATGGGAATTATAAGGTCGTAATAAGGGATAACAAGTACAACCAAAAAGTCCTAAGAATAGAGTAGTCAAGTGCTTGATTAAATAAAACTGAAAAAGTAGAACAATCCTTAAGCACAGTAGTAGGAAGCCTATTAATCAAAAAAATGGCAATGAGAAAAGACTCAATCCAAAAAAACTTTAAACATACTAGATGGAGCTAACATAGAATTAAATACCCATTTCTACAACATGGCGAGGTTTCATCTTAGCAAGCCCATTCTGTTGAGCTGTGTAAGGACAACTTATGCAATGAGTAATACCATTAGCTTCTAGATAATTTTTAAATTGATTGGAAACAAATTCACCACCGTCATCAGATTGGAATTGCTTAATGCTAGATGAAAAGAAATTTTCCAGTAATGTTTTGAATTTCATAAAGGAAATAAATACATTAGCTTTAGATTGTAAACGATACAACCAAGAGTACCTAGAAAAATCATCTATAAAAATAACATAATACTTAAAGCCTTCTAAGGAAAGGTAGGAGAACTCCAAACATCAGTGTGAATCAATTGAAGTGGAGCTAACCTTTACAAGTGTATTGATACGTGATACTTTATTGAACTAGATTCCTAACTAGAATACAGTGTTATCTTTTAGAATATGAGATAAAGAAGGAGATAAATATTATCTCCTTCTTGATCTTGATTCCTCTTGTGGCTTATCTTGGAAGTGGTCTTCTCTAACATGGTCTTTATCTCTCTAACAAAAGGGGAGGCAACAAACAAGCATCCAATATGGATTTGACAGGGAAAAATGTAACCTCAACAGCTAATGCATCATGCAAAACTCAAATCATAGCTGCAGGACCATGATCTAGATTAACGGAAACCATGAAGTCTGGTTTTCAAAATTTCAAGTCTTACATTGCTTCCAAGAGCTTCGTTCCTTTAAGCCTGTAGGTTCAAGAAAACAAACTTGACTCACATATGGCGTAGCATGGATGAAGAAAAAAATAAAGATAAAGGATTGGCGTCTCACCAATCGGATAAATCTAGCGTCTCACCAAAAACCACTACAAAAAAAAAAAAAAAAAACCGACTTTAGTGATGGTTATTTTGTGATGGTTTAGGGCTAAAACCATCACTACATAAGTAGTGATAGTTTAATAGTGACTCATATAAAGGGTAGTGAATCAAGAGTAGGGAAAATGGGAAAAGGTGTCGGTTGAACAGTGATAGTATCAATGTTCAACCGACACCTTTGGTTTTTATTTGTTTTTCATTTTATTTTTTCAAAAAAAAAAAATTTCTAGCTTCTTGCACAGCTTCTTGTTTTGTGCAATAGCCGGAAGGAATTCCTTACAGCATTGTGAAATTCCTTCCAGCTTCTTGTACAAAACAATGATAAAATATATATTGTCACAACTCAACACATGGGTTCTACTGAGAACAAATACATGCTTCCTTCTAGCTAATTGTCACAACTCAATACTCAAGTTCAACTCATAAATAATTCCCAAAACAACACTCAAGTTAAACCGATAAATAATATCCAAAACAACATAGTAAAAGTTCAAACTCATAATATTTATCCAAAGCAATACTCAAGTTTAATTAAGGGATTAAAATAGCCCAAACAAAGTATTAGAAGTAATACAATCACCAAATCTTCGCCCTTCCAACTTGCTAGCTAACTCCTAGAGCAGCAGCTATTAACGATTATCTGCAATACATTGAAAAAGGAAAAAAAAAAAAAATCTTAAACTTCATAGTAGTTTAGCTAATGAACTATGGAAAATACATATAATTTCATATATGTGAATAAGACAGATATATTCCATCGAGATCAGGATATATACGTACTTTATGATGAACCACGAGAATTGCGCGTAGCTCGGCTCATAACAACGCCTACTCCATCCACTGCAGTTGCAGCTCCATCACCTGCATTTATTAGTTGAGCCCTTAAGTAACAGCTATTAAAAAAATGCAACCTATTTTTTAGGAAGATGATAAGTAGGCTTCATCTTCAGCCCATTAAATTCAAGAACATGCATAATAAATAAGTCATTGTATTATTTGTATCATGGACTTACTAGATAATGTGTATATACATACACTAAATACCACCTTGTATTATTTGCACCATTAATTAACTAGTGTATATGTTACCTTGTACTACTATTCATCTATCTCATAAGGGTGGAATTGAGATTGTTACCTGGACGATTGGCCACTGATGATCTCGCTCTCACAAGGCTGGGAGAGTACTTTGTGTCCCGCATTGAAAATTGGTTGCTAGTTCCTGTATTAGCCATAACAACTTCAAGCATCTTCTGCATCTGTAGCATGTCCTTCTATTGTTTATGGATGAATTGTTGCTGTGACTCGTACTGTTCTACATGTGCCTGGAACTGTTCCTGCTGTGCATCAGTAATCCCTCCAACATAGCAATCTCACCTAGTAGAGTAGGAATCTGTGAATTTTGTGATGATGGCCTAGTGGAACGACTGCTAGATTTGCGTGGTAATTCCCCAGGTACCCCTCGTACACTGCTGGAGTGTTCTAGCTTCCCCATTGCAATCGCATACGCGTCTTCCTCTGACCATTGTATTGATCCCTCAGTCGAACTGGATGTTGATGCGCTATCATTTGGCATCAATTCTCTCATCTTATCCTACACAATATACATTTGGGTTAAGCACATGTATACTACAAGCCTCATTGAAGGCTTAACATATTTCAATACGAATAGCTAGCACAACATTTAATGACGTTAAATAAATGTTTTGTTAATGCATATACAATTTTCTCTTGGGTATCTGCATTGACGACGGTGCAATCCTTTCTGGTATGGGTTACTTCGAACATGACGGTGCAGGTTGGTTTTTCACAACTAGCTATCTCCTACGACAAATACATATAACAAAATATAAAAATAAAAAAAAATAAAAATAAAAAAAAAAAAAAAATTAATCACGAATATTACAAATTTTATATTCATGGACTTATAAGGTATGCTTAGGACATACCATCTCCTTGGCAATTCTAGCGTAGCTCTTCGACCCACAGACGTGTGGATGCAAGTGCAACTTTCGTGCTTCAGCGTTCTTCCTTGCCCTATCCTACAAAAGTTAAATTAAAAAATATGTAACTATGTAGACTTGTTATTTTGTGGCATATAATTCGGAATGTGTTTAAGAGGGGACATACCTTATCCTCCTGCGTCAACCATCCCTAGATGGTGATTTCGTAGTCCTGTGCATCGAACATATCAATGTTTGGCGTCGATGCCAAAATGCTCTGTAGGGTATCATTATCCTGAAGCTTAAGGGACTTTTTGGTCCGATACTTGTAATCTTTTCTCTTTTTACCAAAATCCTGGAATGCTAGATGTCAGATAGAATCGATCAGGTGATCAGGCAGAATATGAAATTTCATCTATACACAATGAAGTAATATATATGGACAATTAAAATAGACAAGATAATAAATTGCGCCAAATTCATATCATTATTGCGCTCCAAATTTGTTCCTTTTTATCCTTCCCTATCCTCTTCCAATGCAGAGTATATAAACCAAAAAATTTTCCGGACCGCACATACTTCCCACCAAGTCTTTGGAAATTTTTACCACTTGTGCCTACAATCATCCCAGACAAATTCAACTCAAAAACAACCTTTTCTCCACTAGGGATTCCCCATATATCATTCACACCCTTGCATCCCTTACATGAAACTTACCTTCATTATCTGTATTATTGTTGTTAGTATTTGTATTGGCTTAATTCGGTTCCAAAATGCAGAAGCTACTATCCATGGGCTCAAACACTGATATAGAATGCTCAAAATCCAATCTCCACCATTCATGATGTGGACGCATATGTCATGAACGTCCCTGCAAAGTTTCAGCTCAATCGGACCACAAACACTCATCGATCAAAGCTGTTGATCAAGGACCGATGAAATGTCCTTTGCAGGGGTTGTCCGGACATGCTGCTAGGCTGTCCGGACACGAATTCCAGCAAGCATGTTTTTTGCTCACAAGGCCATGTCCGGACATGCACTAACCCTGTCCGGACACCCCGTGCCTATTATACCAAAAAATGTGTTTTTATTGGGCCCAGGTTTAGGGTTTGATGTACTGATATATATACATCATTATAGAAGAGAGAGGTACGAATTTTCACCCCTAGAGAGTTCGTCAGAGGTTGGCTAAGAGAGATCATATGTGGTGAGCGTTAAATTGAATCTCTTAGAGTTTGAGTTATTCCTTTGTTAAATCTACAGTTGAGAAGTCTATTGGAAGGGTCTGATAAAGGAGAATCACGTTGAAGAAGATTGTGAGCAAGGAGACGAGTTGTAGGCTTGTCGATCTTATAGAGTCAAGGTCTTGCAAAGGGTTGTAAGTGTTCCAAGTGTCTGTAATCTCTAGATAATCTTTTGATAGTGATTTACTGGGTTTGGTTGCCCCGGAGAGGTTTTACTTTTAGATCGGTTTCTAAAATGTTTTCTCTTCGTTACCAAAATCCCTGTGTGTGATTGTTCATATTTTGGTGATTGTTTGCTTAGTTTTAAATATCCATTAATTCAGCATAAATTGTGATATTTAAACCTGTTAAGTGTTTTTCAATTGTTTAACACATAAAATGAATATGGCATTAGTGGTTTTGTTCCATGTAAACAAATTCTGTATTTGAGCTAATTAAGCAACATACGTACCAACCGTTTGGACTTTACTATTGTCTACGACCCATCCAACGAGCTCCTGTGTGTTCTGAGTCCCATAATCAATCGGTACATCCGGCGATTCTATCTCCTCGTCATCATCGTCGTGGTCCTGATCATTCTCCTCAGCACTACAATGCATGAGTATGTCTTGTGGAACATCCCCACTCGTAATACACTTAGGAGGTAGCGATGGGATCATAGACGAATCCTAGGATTTTTGGCATCGCTTGGACCTTTGCTAGTAAATTTTGCCACTCGCTCCCATCAGCCACGGCATTATTCATGGACTGAAATTGTGGTTCATTGTTGATGATAAATGTCGGACAATAGGCCTGCCGCTCCTGTGGCTCATCATCGGCAGAAGATCCGGATGGTTGTGCAAGTTGTGTTCTATCCGGAACCTCACGAGTGGGAAGCCACGTGGATGGTATTCTCTTTGGAGGCATAATATTGACCTACAAATTTCACAATCAAAGTATTAGATCACATTCAAATCATAAATATCAAACAATTTTTAAATAATTTATTAATAGGGAAAAATATAAAAAAGCCCCACAAACTACCAGCTGTTTTCGATTTAGCCCCTTAATGTTCCAAAAGTGATAAAGTAGCCCCTCAAACTACCAAACTATTGCATTTTGGCCACTCCGTTAGTTAAAACCGTCAGTTTGGACGGAAACTGCAAAACAACGTCGTTTTGTTATGGGTAAGTTACTACAATGCCCTTTTATGAAAAAAAAAAAAAAAATTGGAAAAAATATAAAAAAGCCCCCCAAACTACCAGCCGTTTTCATTTTAGCCTCATAATGTTTAGAAAGTGATAAAGTAGCCCCCAACAAAACGACGTCGTTTTGAATTTCCGTCAAAATTGACGGTTTTGACTAACGAAGTAGCCAAAATGCAATAATTTGGTAGTTTGGGCGGCTACTTTATCACTTTTGAAACATTAGGGGGCTAAATTGAAAACGGCTGGTAGTTTAGGGGGCTTTTTTATATTTTTCCCTTATTAATATTTAACTCACAAAAAACTTCACTCATTCTATATACTCCCTCGAAGTTCTAGATCTTGTCATCCAACTCTTGTCCATAGTGTGACTACATTAAAAAAATCCATGTAGTACTCAAGTTATTTATTGCTACCTTCAAACAATAATAGATACCGTAATTAATTAATTGCAAGTTACCAATCTTCAAAGTTCAATGATCTTCTAACTCATACATTTTCTAAGCAACCAACCAAATCACATGTTGTGTACACTAGAAAGAAGAATCATTGTTCAAGAATTGTAAACTAGATGAATTTTCTAAGAACCGTGCAATTGGTGCATCAAATGTATTTTGCAATAATAATTATCATAGAAACTACTAGCTCTAACTAACATTTTGGTTTCATGATTGCATAAGTATACTTATAATTGTATTCATGCATTTCTCTTGTGGGTGAAGGTCAACACTAACACAATGTAGTAAACTTCATAGCAATTTCATAGTAGGGATTAGGGAGGCTATTGTCACACAATCATTAGAAAATGAAATAGGTAATTTTTTATGCACAAGCTAAAATTTGAGAGATATTTTAGCTTTTCTTTAATGCTTGAAATTTAAACTTTATTAGAAACCCCAGATATTGATACCCCAGCTTAGGTATAAATATCTTTTTATATTATGGTTTCTTGCAGTTATCAAATGCAAGTATATCTCATCACGAATATCATGATCGAAAGTTTCAAACAAATGTATTAGTATATTGAATCAGAATCACTATGATGCTGACGATCAACAAGACAAGCCATGATGCTCGGTCCAGAGGCTGCGACAATATATTATGAGACTTGGGTGTACACGGTTTCTTGACTTTATTATATATTGCTAATTGCTCCATCTTATAATATTAAGCTTTATAGAAAATTGACAATAAGAGAAAGACAAATGAGATGAAGCTCCTTGATTCTTTCAATTCACAAAAGCAAGAGTGGGACAAACCGAAGAACAATGCGTTATTTCTCAAATAAAAACCCAAACCCCAAACCCCAAACCTCAAATTGATGATCATCAAGCGAAAACCCAAATTAACCCCAGCATGGAAAAAAAAAATCAAAATAACAAATGAATGTACATACCAATGTGAGGAGGAGGCCGGCTGGAGTACACCACAAAAAAACAAGGTTTAGTGACATGGTTATTTGGGGCATAACACGACCCTAATTAAGGGCACCTGGATAGCTGGCGTCCCGAATTAAGGGCGCTTCCCAGCCAAGCGCCCTTAATTAGGGGTGCTTGCCAGCCAGGCACACTTAATTAAGGGCACCTAGCTAGCAATTGCCCCTAATTAAGGGCACCTGGATAGTAGGCGTCCCGAATTAAGGGCGCTTGCCAGCCAGGCGCCCTTAATTAGGGGCGCTTGCCAGCTAGGCGCACTTAATTAGGGGCACCTAGCTGGCAGGCGCCTAGATAGCAGGCGTCCCGAATTAAGGGCGCTTGCCAGCCAAACGCACATAATTAACTAAATTTGGGCATGTCCTATTGGAATGTCCTGAATTAAGGGGATGTTTTTTCTGCGCAGGCATTGCTAATTTTATTTTGTGTCGTTTACACAATAAAACGTCCATATAAGGGGATGTTTTATTAAAGCGTCTCTATTCCAAGCGTTACTAAACCTTGTTTTTTTTGTAGTGGTACTAGCTGATGAAGGGGAGGAGTTCGATCGATGGAGTGAGGACGGCTGATACTAGACGAAACGACTGTGATGTTAGAGTATATTTGAATGACCCTAAAATTAGGGATTTGATTATGATTGATGAAGATTATACTAGCCTAATTTAGGGATTTGATTATGATTTGATCACCCTAAATTATGAGATTTGATTAAGATTACATTTATGTGTAAGCTCTATAAATAGAGCATTCTGTATTGTAAACAAATCATTCAATAAGAGCTTAATGTAGCCCTTTAGGCTTTATCTATGGATGTAGGTCGTTGACCGAACTACTTTAAAATCTTTGTCTCTCATTTATTTTATTTCCGCAATTTATTTATATTTTTATTTCATTATGAATTTCTTCATGGTATCAGAGCGATAGGCTAACACCATTATACAATCCAATGGTCTTGTGTATTTTTTTTTTTCTGCAATTTAATTTTGCTTCTTGCCAAAAAAAAAAAAAAAAAATTAGCGTATTCAACAGACACAGTGGTTGTCGTTCTCCGCAAGGTCGAACCTGCACCATCCAGCCACTGTCCACCTCATCTCACGGACAGATCCATCACCGTGAACCTCCACGCCGTTCAAAACATCAAATCTCATCCCAGCACCGGCACCAGTAGCGTTTTCTCTCAGCCTCAGCCTCCTATTTCAACAGATTTCTTCACCGGAAATTCACCAGCGTCGAGTCCAACCAGGTTGGATTTCTCTATTGTCGTCCTCATTCCATCTGCTTCCACCCTTCCAAGCGCCGACTTCCGTCGCTCTCAGCGTTGTTCGCGTCTTCAATCTGCAGCCTCCTCCATTGGTTGTCCAAAGCCCATTGCCAGAGGTGTTGTGCGTGTGCTAAGAAGATTTTGTTGAAGCAGACGTGTGTTTGGCTACAAGTTTCATTTAGCCTTATTCGAGTTTGCAGATTCTCTTATTCTAGTTTTAGGAATATGTTATCCTGGTTTAGGATTTTAACCTAGTTCTATTTGTTTATGGGATTAAGGTATTCCTTATCCTTGTTTATATAATCTGTGAACAAGATATTCTTGAAAAAAAAAATGTGAAACTGAGAAAAAAAAAATGAAATGAAAAGAATCTCAGTTGAAGGGAAAAAAAAAAATCAAAGAGGCCAAGTTGCCCATCAAAATTTAAAAGAGGCCAAGCTGCCCATCAATATATATATATATATATATATATATATATATATATATATATATATTCAAAAGAAGTTGCCCATCCATTGGCCCATAGTTGGCCTATTTTTGCTCGGCTCTGTGGTATTGTTTAAAACCCAGGTCATTTCAGTCCATAGTTAGCTCTCACTTCAGCCCAAAGTTGGCTCTCCTTTTATTCGGCTATGTGGTATTGTTTAAAACCCAAGCCCACTTTAGCCCACAGTTGGCTCTTATTTTAGCCCAAAGTTGGCTATCTTTTTTGGCCCATAGATGACCCTCTTTTGTATTGTTTTGCTATCTCAAGAAAAAAAAAAAAGAAATAGAAGTCAAACTCAAGGTTTAAGGATCTCCACCTTGAGTTTGAAGGGGGATGTTAGAGTATATTTGAATGACCCTAAAATTAGCGATTTGATTATGATTGATGAAGATTAGATTAGCCTAATTTAGAGATTTGATTATGATTTGATCACCCTAAATTAGGGGATTAAATTAAGATTACATTTATTTGTAAGCTTTATAAATAGAGCATTCTGTATTGTAAACAAATCATTCAATAAGAGCTTAATGTAGCCCTTTGGGTGGATGTAGGTCGTTGACCGAACCACTTTGAAATCTTTGTCTCTCATTTATTTATTTCCGTAATTTATTTATATTTCTATTTCATTATTAATTTCTTCATGTGGGTGCTGCACTACGGTGGAGAAAGAGTGAGCAAGGATGGCCGTCGGGGCAGGAGGTCAAACAGAGAAAGAGGGAGCTGAGAGAGAGAGAGGGAATTGAGAGAAATAGTGAGATGAGCTAGCTGAGGGAGAGAGAGAGGCGCCGGAGGTAGAGTGTTTGGGCGCAGGAACCCAAAAATGAAAGACGTGTTGGTTTTTGAGTAAACGACACCTCTTTATAGTGTTGGTTTTCTATTCAACCGACACCCCATTTTAGGGGTGTCGGTTGAACAGTAAACCAACACTATTAAGGCATTGGTTTACTGTTTAACCAATGCCCATTTGTCGGTTCCACTAAAACTGATGCCTTGGAGTGTTGTTTAGTTTCGTTTTCTTAAAACGACACTATACAAGCCGTCACTAAATTTCAATTTTTTTTATAGTGAACGTAGAGTCTCACCACATAAAAGAGTAATTACAACTCTTAAAAAACAAAATAACTGTTTATTTTTCAATCATCGTCCCCAATTACAATTGAAACTTATGCTTAAATAAACTAAAACACTAAACCCTAACCCTAATGTGACTAACTTTTGGCCAAGCCTATTACTATATAAGGACTCTTAAAACATAAATTAAATATTAAAAACAATTACAAAATAATACCGACTCTAAACTAATATTCTTTCTTCATTCAGCATCAACATGTTTCCTCACCAGAATCACTTGATGAAATATTTCAGAGATTGAAACAGCCACCTGTAAACCATTGAGGTTATGGCGAAGATGATTATGATGATTGTCTTTATGGTCATGGCATGGACATCAGGAAGATGGGACCATCCAGATAGTCTGTTACCAGTAAGCGAAGCCTATGCATACTGTAATATAGTGTCTCTTGATGCTGATGACTTAAATTAAAACCAATTTTGAATATATAGTTTTTATTAAGATTTTGTTTCATTCTTTTTTCTTTTTTCTTAATTGAATGACATAAATGTATTTAGCGATCCACTGTATCATCATTGTGCATATCAGAAAACTAGGATAAAGTTTACATATGAATATATATCAACATTTTATATCAAGTTCTTTATCAAGTTGTTGTTGCTGTTGCAGCTTCTCATACTTATTAGTTTTATCTCATACGGCTGTAGCTTTAATGGTTATTCTTCAAAAACATTATAGGTTTGTGTCAACATATTCCATTACATATAATTTCTTGATGAGTAATTATTGCCGGGTACCACCAACTTGATGGGTGGGAATCACATCTTAAGTCAACAGATTACATCTATTCACATATATTCAACATATTGGGCGACTGCCTTTATAGTCTGCATTCTCATTGGACTTTTACTGATTTTCCTTAGGTGTAATGAGTTGCTAGTTGTCAATCTAATTTGGAGTTTTCGATTGAATTACTTGTATTAGGTCTTTTTTTTTTTTTTTTAGTCGTAGTTGTTTGTAGTTTTTCTAAAGTACCTCTATGAAATTGCACTCAGAGCCAGTGGCGGAGCCAGACAACTCATATTGGGGGTGCCGTTAAAATTTTTTTTGCATCCTAAAATTTTTTTCCACCCTAAAAATTTGATAATTCACATAATATATACATCACAAAAAAATATCTATAAAAGTTCATAAATATGTGCTCAAATTGATATATTAGAAATGTAAAATGTCGGCACTATATATATTAAAAAAAAAAATGTCTAGAACTGCACTTTACAGTATCTTAAAAGTACATAATCATTAAGTACCGAATCTAAATTGAAGTTCTTAGCAAGTTAAATCAATCAATTCATAAACCTGAAGTTTAATTTATTCATGAACCTAAAATTTTTAGGTTAAATCACAACCTCGTAAGAGACAATAAAAGTTTATAAACATTAAACAACAAAATAAACAATCATATGGATATTAAAGTTTAACATACATATGTGTTAGATAAGAAATTTTTTTTGCTTACCATACATATGTAATAAGTTTTGGCATTATTAAAGTTTACCATACAGAGCAGCATCCTTGGAATTTCCTTTTCTTTTTTTTCTTTTTTTTTTTTAATTTTTGGGAAAAAAAAATTTTAAAATCTTTGGGGGTGCCTGGCTCCGCCACTGCTCAGAGCATCTCCATCGGACTTTTTATATGGTAGCTATTATAAGCTATTTTACTCATTCAACCGATATTTTAAAATATATGAAAATTCATTGTAGCACCTTGAAGTGTTTTTTTTATTCTTTTCCCTCTTCTCTCTCTCTCTCTCTCTCTCCCTCCCTCTTTCTCTCTCACTTCTCTCTCCCTCTCCCTCAACTTCCACAATAAAAAATACATCAAAAAATAATATTCAAAGAAAGTAGAGAGTTGTGATAGATAATCTATTGGAGTTTATATTGAAAAACTAGTATCTAAAATAGAAGAAGAATATATATATATTGAGTATCTAAAATAGTCATTATTGCCAGAGATGCTAACCATTGTTAAGGGAAGATAACGTGTAATTTTTCCTAGCTAATTTTATACTTTAAAGATACAGTGTGGAAGTTGCCAAGAATTACAGCACTCAAACCATTCAGAATGCTCTTGACACTCGAACGTGCCAACATATTTAAGTAATGCTACAAGTCTTCTTGTGTCACTCTTATGTTCCTCCAAAAATAATGTACCTCTTAAAATTACTATTAGCATTGTGATTAATCACATATTTGATTTTAATCAAATGATGATTTATTTCCATAAGGACCCTTTAATGCTTGTTAGTTTTGTTATGGGTTAGCTGCCGACATTTCGTAGCGCTAAACTCCAAGCAGCCAAATGGATATTTAATTTTTTTTCTTGTTAAGATAATCATTTTTGTTATTTTATTTTGTACTACTTGAAGTATATTGAATATTGATTCAATAAAATACCAACTTCTAGGACCCTTTATAATCTAACTCTAAAAATTATGGGAAAATCATATCTAACCCCTAAGTTTTCATTTGATTTGAATTTCATTCTTAAGTTTTCAATTTCAAGTATATAGTCTTTAGATTTTGCTCAATTTTAAAATATGTCATTCTATCATTTTACTGTCAAAGCTAACAGTTTATCATCTGCCACAAGTCTTATTTGACATGTCATAAACACCTCAATGCAATGCAAAGTCAACAAGTGTTAAGTCATTCATAAAATAAAAATAAAAAAATAAAAAAAATCACACTTTACCCCCAAAAGTTTCACTCGATTTGCAATTTAACATCCAATGTTTAAAAATTTGCAGTGTACCCCAACAAAGTGTAATTTTATTTTTGATGGGTAAATTTTTTTAAATTTTATTTCTTCGTTTTTTTTTTTAAAAAAAAAAAAAAATTATTAGGCCGTTGGATACGTGTCATGTTTGATTGGGCTAACATGGTTACGTGGCAATTCGTTAGTTTTTTTTTTTTTTTGACAAAATATAGACGGATGTATTATTAACTTTGTATTTACCCATAAGACAGATAGCATCTATGATACAAAATTAAATCTATGTGAAAAAAAATAAAATAAATAAAGATATTAAAATGGGAAATGTTAGGCGTTCTCTATTCTTTTGGTCCTAGGTGGATATTATTTTTCTAAAAAAAAAAAAAAAAAGAAATTGGTCCCTTGGATCCCTTATTTCTTTCACTTGATTTTTAAAAAATAATATTCACCTCGGACCAAAAAAATACTAGGAGAACATGAGAAAAATACTTAGCATTTTCCTGTTAAAATCAAAATACTAAAAAGGTATTTAACCATTTTTTTTTTAAAAAAAAAAAACTTAATTGCCCTTAAAAAAAATAAATATACCATCAAAATAATGGGTGAGAGTCGCATCTTAAGTCAACAGACTCCCATCTAATTTTCTACTTTAAAGATACGGTGTGGAAGATGTCAAAAGAATTTTCTCATCTTTCTTTGACCAACTCGTCCATTATGCTTTCTTTCATGCATATCCCACTAGTTCCCTTCTCTCTCTTTGTTTTTTTTTTTTTTTTTTGCTAATTTATGATGAAACGCGGCATCGACTTCAATAAATCCTAAGGACACTGGTCACTCCCTCCCATTATCTCTAAAACGAAGAAATCAAGCTTCATGACCTTTCACGGAGCCTCCTCCTCATTTTCTTCTTCTATCACCGGCTTGTTCATGGCCTTACGATGTATTTTTGAGCTTTAGAGGCCAAGATACCAGTGACAATTTTACTACACATATATACAATGCTTTGCGTCAAAAGAGAATCTATACTTACATGGATGACAAGCTGAGAGGAGGAGAGGAAATTTCACAAGCCCTTCTCAAAGTCATTAAAGAGTCAAGGACGGCAATCGTTGTACTCTCTAAAAACTATGCATTGTCTACATGGTGCTTGGACGAGCTGATGAAAATTTTTGAGTGTAGGGAAACAAACCAACAAATCGTTATGCCATTGTTCTACAAAGTAGATCCATTGGACGTTCGACATCAAAAAAAGAGTTTTGGTGAAACATTAGTCAAACATGAAAGCAGATTCAAGGAGGAAACGGTTCAGCAGTGGAAGATAGCCCTAAATAAAGTGGCCAATTTGTCCGGCTGGCATCTAGAGCAAGGGTATGTATTTCGGACCATTTGTCCCTTTATTCTAGATTTTTTTTTTTTTCTCTTCTAATTAATTATAATCATTCCTTTTATATATACACAAATACATATAGGTATTTTAAAATTCCAACCAAGTAGTAGAGAATTCCATCCAAGAGAGAGAGACCACTTATATAACAATTCATAATATAAGCTTTCAGCACCAATTTAAAAAAGCAGGGTCTACCTGAATGTAAAACTTAACTTTTGAGGTATTTTACTAGATTGTAAAGTTTAGTGGGAATTTTATTAGATTATTATTGAATGGAGCAAGAAATGCTATTTAGAGCCTGTATGAGATTGCGGTGAAAAATAGAGCTTTTGAATATAGAGCTTTTGCCTGTGAGCTTTTGTCAAAACTGCTATTACTGAAAAGCTGTTTACATGTTTGGTAACCGCATGTCTTAAGTGCTTTTTTTATGTTACTGATGTTTGGTAACAAAACAAAAAAAGTGTTTTTAGTTGAAAAAATGACACTAAAGGACATGTAATGATTTTTTTTTTTCTTTTAATATAGGCCGAAAAAAAATCATTATGTGACACCAAATATATGTCATTTTACATAAAATCATTACATGTTTTTCAATAAAGGCCTAAGGTTGGCAATGATTTTTTTATTTTTTTTTCCCATTTTATACCAACCTTTTTATATAAAAATGGTTAATGTTAGCTTTCACAAGTAAAAATTATTTTTGTAATGGTTTATGTAATAAAACATGACAAACGTCAACATATTCTTTTTTTTTAAAAAAAAAAAAAAAATTATTTAAATTATTTAACACTTCAAATTATTTAACACACTTTTTAACACCACAACACTTAAAAGTATTTAACACATAAAAAAGAACAACATTCAAGGAAATCCTTACAACATTTTAAGTAGTTTATAAAAATAAAATAAAATAAATAAAAATAAAAATAAAACATTAACGAGTCATAAGTAGATTAGCAATATGATCACGCTCAATGTTCATAGAATTTTCATATGATGTCTCTGATTGTTGTATGCTTGACTCATCTTGTGCTTCGCCATCGCCTATACTGTCAGTAGGTAGTAAATCCTCATCATCATCATATGGTTGGAACTCATCATCCTTTATTGCATGCTTCCTAATGAAGTTATGAAGAGCCATAGACGCCACCACGATTTTCACTTGTTTATCATAAGAAAAACTCGGCATGCAATGCAATAACTTCCACTTATTTTTCCAAACTCCAAATGTTCTTTCAATAGTGCATCTAAGTGATGAATGTGCATGATTAAAAATTTCATGCATACCCCTCGGTTGGCTTCCGCGACGAAAGTCTGGTAAATGATACCATTCTCCTTTGTATGGCCCCATGTATCCCTTCATATGAGGATATCCTGCGTCTACCAAGTAATACTTTTCTACAAAAAATATACGAATAACAGTCATAATTTTTTTTTTTTTTCATGTATAATTCATAATTGTTATTTTTATTAAATACAAACCTCTAGGTGGGTGTGGAAATCGCAATTCTTCATTTCGAATAGCTTCCAAAAAAATGTGTGTATCATGTGCAGTACCTTTCCATCCAGCCCAAACAAAGGTGAAACACATACGAAAATCACAAACAGCCATAACATTCTGAGTATGAGTCCCTTTTCGACCAATATATGGTATTTGGTTTGATGGAGAAATTTTAACTGGCACATGGGTTCCATCAATGGCTCCAATACAATCTTTGAAGTATGGCCAATACCTCTCATCATCACGACTTTTTCTTGGAACATTCCTAAACTCCCTATCAATAGGATTAATAATGTCAACCGCCATTCTTGAAACAGCCATTAAAACATGAGAAAAATGTCTACTAACTGTTTCTCCTGAATGTTGAAACCTTTCTTGCACTATCCTATTCCCAAACCCATGGCCCCTAAAGTAATCAAAAACATAGCTACCAACTCTTCAACAGTTAATTTCCTAGTACCTCTTAAATGATATTTTTCCTTCAACTCTTTACGCAAGTAAAGGAATACGTGTATTTCCATTCTGAAATTTTGTTTGCACTTATCAGGATTACCTTGTACAATTTCCATAACCCACTTATAACATGTTTGAGAAGAGGTCCGACAAGGTTCCTTTGCAATATATGGCATATAATAGTTCTCAACAAATTCTACTGCTGCAGCTGCTAGAATAAAAACGTCATTTTCATTTTCATTTTCCTCTTCACCATAATCACTATCACTTGTATCATCTTGAGTGCTATAATCACTATTGTCCATGTCTGTGAGGAAAACAAATAAATAAATAAACACAAAATAAATATATAAGCACCCATAAAAATAAGAAAAACATCATCCAAACATAGTTATGAAATATTATAATATACTCACCTTAGTACACAAATCAACACATAAAAAAAAAAAAATAACACTCAAATAAATCCTTACAGCTTCTTAAATAGTTCATAACAAAACAACATTAATCCATGCTACGACGGTTAATTTCTCTATTTCCCATTCGCTTGATAAAGTCAATCTGCAACTATGGCTCTTTAATAGTCACAAACATCTCTCTATGTGATCTCTTAAGAAATACCTCTGTTGCAAACTTAAGGATATCAATGTCATTTTCTCTTTCAGCAATCCCCCGAACAACATCCATGACCTCTTCAATATTACATCCAGGCTTATCGTAGCTCTTAGATGTCATTGTATTCTTACTTTCTATTACATCACAAATACGACTCAAATGTTGACTAACAATTTCAACTCCTTTCTTTCTTTTCTTACATTGAACCGCAAGACCAAACTTCTTATTTCCTTTATCTTGCGTATCTAAATCAGCAGGAATATCATCAATGCCATGTGTATTGAGATTTGGTTCATCATCCAAAACATCTAAACCTTCTACAACATTGTCATCTTCATTAAGCATTACTTCTGCACTATCTATGAAACCAATATCATTAGGAACCAACCCTATGGATGGTGCCCAAGATCCCTCCCTAGTGGCAGTTATATCTCTAAACAATATCTCCACCTTCATAGCATAAGCCAAACCTGTCGTACGAAACTTGGTTGCTTCTGGAACTTCCTGTATTTAGGTTTATGTAAAAATCAATAATAAACATTTGTGCAAATCATTTAAACAAAAAACAAACAAGTACAAATATAATACCTACAATTTTTTTTCCCACCAATCATCGGGTGCATCAATTGTCTTTTTCACTGGATCCCATCCAAGGCCAGTTTCCTTGCCTATCAATCTCTTCCAAATGTTCCACTCTTTTTTCAAACTATCACACTTGTTCTTTAGTTGTTTATAGCAATATTGTTTTCCAGTTTTTTCATTAAATTTATCTATCACATTTTTCCATCCTATCTTATTGAAATGTGTCCTTGGGAGGTTACCAGCATGAATCTCAGTAATACATATGTCAAGATAATCTTCTAACATTTTTTCAGTCCAAACTACTTTCTTTATCTGAGTATCTGCAGTAGCAGCAATAACGTTGCTTTGACCTTTTTACTTATGTTTGTCACACAATAAATAAGCTGATAAAATTATAAATGAAAAAGTATGTTAAACATTATTAAAAATTAATAATATGTTTAAAGTGCTAGCTTTGATAAAATGCAAAAAAAATAAAAAAAAATTAACATATTGACATGAAAAACATGCATGTCCACAAACAAAAGGGTACCAATAAGCAATATTATCTCAAAACAAGTAACTATTATTATTAACTAATATTACTTTTTGGAGAACTCCATTAAAAAAGTATAAATCAAAAGAGTCAACAATAGTATAAAAATTTATAGTTAAAAAAAAAATGTAAAATAAGAAAGAAAAACAAGTATATTCTAGAAACAATTAAACAAAAAAAAAAAAAAGAAAGAAGTTGAATGAAAAAAAATGACAAATTCGGCACTAGTTCCTAGGCAAGAATACCACTAGAACAATCTAGCACTCTTCTAGTGCTTTCGTCCCAGCAACCTTTAACACTCAAAGCCACCTTCTTTATCTTCTTCTCCCTTTATCCTCTGTTTTTTTCTTCTCTGTAGGTCTCTCTTTTATTTATTTTTTCTCTTTATCTTTTCTAATGCTCTTCTATGAAGGTCTTAGACTCTTAGTTCTTTCATCTTACATCTTGCGACTCCAAAGCCATCTTTTTTATCTTCTTTATTTTTTCTTCTCTGCTTTATTTGTTCTAATATATTTCTCTACAGGTCTCTCTCTTATGTTTAGCTCTTTCAATTTACATCTTGCAAAGTTCTTTTATATATATCAAGATTGGAACAAAAGAGATGAAAATAATCAAAAATCAAACGCACTCATCGGAACGAGATGAACCTCTGCTTGATCCTCTCTCCCTGTAGCGGCTCTCAACTGCAGCATAATAATACCTTTGGTTCAACGTGATGCTTATATATGGGTATGGTTGTCAATTGTTGAAATTGGTATGTGTATTTTTGTCGGTTCATAAATTTCATTGAGTGCAAAGTGCGGCGCGCCTTTCGTTCCAGAAGTCCGTTTCACCGAAGCCTCATTTTCGAGCTTTGGCCAAAATGTGATTTTGAGCGTTTCCATTCTCAAAAGCGCTGGGGCAATATTTTACCAAACAGTCTCCTTTTTCCTGAAACGGGCTTCTTAAGTCTCAAACGCTCGTTTTGGCTCTGCGGTTGCAGAGCCAAACATGCTCTTAGTAAAAGATTAAACATTTTGGAACTTAAAAAAAATTGATAAAAAACATAATTTTTTTTTTTTTTTCGTTTTTTAGAAATGCAATTAAATTTTAGAGTAAAATGCAAAAAAGATACTCTTGATATGTATTAACAAGACACAACCAAATTCGAGAATGAAAAAAATAAAGTTTAGTTTAGTAATGCAAAAATAAATAAATAAATAAAAACAGTATGAGTCTAATTAAGGGAGGACATGTGATCAATCAAAAGGAAGATTGAGATTTAGAATGGGAAAGATTAAATCATATCTTGTTGCCTAACCATTATCATTTGTTACAAAGAAAAAAAATTGTATGTAAATCATGTTCCTATGTCTTTTCATGTGATTGCTCCAACTCATCAATTTTTTTTTTTTTTTTTGATTGGGATGAATTTAAATTTATCCATGAAATTGTTCAAGTGATCTCAAGAATGGTAAGTCATACATACCTAAACATCACCAAGTATCCAATTGGAATAGAGTCTCGTGTACGAGACATCAATGTGCTTTTAAGTATTGGAATGAATGACACACGCATGGTAGGAATCTTTGGAGTTGGTGGAATTGGTAAGACAACTATCGCCAAAGCGATCTATAACTTGATTGCTTATCAATTTGAAGATAGTTGTTTTCTTGCAAATGTTAGAGAAAATTCAAAGCGAGAGTGTGGTCTAGTCCAATTGCAAGAGACACTTCTTTCTGAGATCCTAGGCGACTCAAGTTTCAAGATTCCCAATGTTGATCGAGGAATCAATTTCATAAAGCAAAGGCTTTGCAGTAAAAGGGTTCTTTTAATTCTTGATGATGTGGATCAGTTGATCCAATTAGAAACGTTATCTGGAGAACTTGATTGGTTTGGTTTGGGAAGTAGAATAATCATAACAACCAGAGATGAACATTTACTAACCAAGCATAAAGTTGATTTATACAAGATAGATGAATGAATTGGATCACAAAGAAGCTCTTCAGCTCATTAGTCGACATGCCTTTCAAAGTGATAAACCTAATGATGATTTTGTAGAAGTCACAAAACATGCACTACGTTATGTTGGGGGCCTCCCACTAGCTTTAACGGTACTTGGTTCGGATCTATATGGAAGAGACATATATCAATGGAAAGTGCATTGGAAAAGTACAAAAGAATTCCTGAGAATAATATTCATGAAAAGCTTAAAATAAGTTATTATGGATTGGAGGAAAGCGAAAAGAATATTTTTCTTGACATTGCTTGTTTCTTCAAAGGACAAAATGAAGAATATGTCACTAAAATACAAGACAATTGTGGTTTCTTTCTGAATATTGGTATTAAAGTACTTATGGATAAGTCTCTCATAACTATTAGCTATGACTCTAACAAAAGATTGGTCATGCATGACTTACTACAAGATATGGGTAGAGAAATTGTTCGTCAAGAATCACACAAAGAACCAAGAAATCGCAGTAGATTGTGGTTTCATGAAGACGTTCGTTATGTACTAGAAGAAAATATGGTAAGACTCAAAACCACATTATTTTGATTTTCAATTTTGCAAAAAATGATGGAGAGATACCCACACACACAAACTCACACAATCATATACACACCATTTGTCTAAATAATAAGGGCCCATTTGGTTTGTAGAATAGACCCCTGAATAGAATGGCTATTCCTATGGAATAGTCTTTCTTTTGTTTGGTATGAATAACTATTCCTGGGAATAGTTATTCCCATGTGAATAACTAATTCCATACACACAGGAATAACTATTCTTCTAAAAAATGAGTGGAATAGTTATTCCTAATGAAATTGAATAGATTTTTCAAAAAAACCAAAAGAAGGAAAACCTAGAATTGCAAGGGTGGCCGGCAACCCCATTGGAGTGGCCAACCACCCACAAGCAGGACTGTGGGTGGTCGCACCATTGTCAAGTCCTACCAGTGGGTGGCTGGCCACCCCTTAAATTATGGGTTTTCCTTTTTTCTTTTCTTTTCTTTTCTTTTAAAGAAGGGTGGAGTTTTTGGTAATTTTGGTTTAATTCCAATTAGAATACATATGTTGTTACCAAACTAAGGAATAAGAATAATTATTCAATTCCACTTGAATAAGAGTAATAAGTAATTATGAGAAAAAAAAAAAAACAATTTTGACATCTTGAATGTGATCACCTAGAGAAATTATAATAATAACAAAATTATCATTATGAAAATCTAAAAAAAAAAAAAAAAAAGCAACATAGAGAGCCCAATGAATAGAATATAAGTTTGTTTCTTTTTCACATAATAATGTGTACACTTATATATAAAAATAAAATTATAATTCTAGCAAGTGCAAAATATGGAGAACTTTATATATGCTTTGATTTTGTTGCCACACTTAAACACTTCTGCATTGTCTAACCAGGGAACAAAAAAAAATTGAAGGCATATTAGTGAAGTTGCCTAAACGAGACTTGATATGCTTGAGTTCTAAGATGTTCGAGAAGATGAAAAGGCTTACATTGTCTATAAGTCGAAATACATGTTTTTCTGGAAAGCCTAATTCTCTCCCTAATGAGTTAAGAGTACTTGATTAGATTGAATGTCCTTTAGAATCATTACCATCCAATTTTCATGGACCAAAACTCTTTCTTTTAAGAATGCGTAATTGCCTCTTCAAGGCACCTAAGGAGGGATTCAAGGTATGATTGTTAATTTAATTATGTTGTAATCTTCTTTGATGCTAATTTACCCCTTTATCTTCTTTACAGAATTTCCAAAACTTGAGGATTATGGTATTCTCTGAATGTAAATTCATAACAGAAATCCCTAATATTTCAAGAATCCCAAATTTGGAGAAATTATACGTTTTAAAATGTGAAAGTTTAGTTAAGGTTCATGACTCTGTTGGATTCCTTGATAAGCTTATCGCTCTATCATTTGTAAGATGCTATAACCTTACCAGTTTCCCAAGAAATCTCAGGTTGAGATCTCTGAGATATCTTGATCTTCGACATTGCTTACGGCTTCAGAATTTTCCTGAAATTCAGTGTGAAATGAAATACTTAGATTTACTCCATTTAGACAATATTGCTATAAAAGAATTGCCTTCATCCATTGTATATTTCACTGGGCTTTTCCAATTATCTCTGAAACGTTGCAAAAATCTTATGCATCTCCCTAGTAGCATTCTTCATTTGCAGCATCTAAAGTTTCTTACTCTCGATGAGTGTTCAAAACTTGTTAAACTTCCAACAAAGGGATATGAAATTCCATCAAGTACAGAATTATTCTCACCGCCACCTCCAGCGAATTCAGACATTTTCAATGATGGTTGTTCCTCAATTGGGTTTCCGGCACTAGGAGCTTTGACTCTTGAAAACTGTAAGCACCTATCAAAATTAGATTTCATTGTGACACTTGATTGCTTTTCCACTTTATTTCGGTTAAATCTATCAAGGATTGATATTGTAGTGTGCCTGCTTGCATCAAAAGATTTGTTATTTTGTGGACGCTTCAATTGGAGGATTGCAAGCAACTTCAAGAAATTCTAGATCTTCCACCAAATCTAAAAGAAATATTTGCTAAATGATGTATTTCACTGGAAAGTTTTCCACAGGTATCAAAAGAATATCAATTCAATACAAGTGAGTTACCAGCGTTATATTGGATTGACTTGTCCGAATGCTATAAAATGCATGTGAATATACAAAATCTGGTGGCAAATTCTTTATTGAGTAAGGTATGTCTCTCTCTCTCTCTCTCTCTCTCTCTCTCTCTGTCTCTCTCATGTGTTTTTATGGGTTTTACTTCGAAAATTCATGATATTCGTTTAATAGGTACATTTTAAGCAAGAATTTGGGTACTATTTTGGTGGTGGAATTTCATTTCCGGGATATGCAATAACAAACTGGTTCAGTCATCATAAGGAGACTTCGTATGGTACCACATGTGAAATAGATATCAACGGACTCCCGCACTTGGATGAGATCAAATGAATTATTTTTTGTGCTGTTATTGGACCCATTCTCGGGATCGCCTCAGATGATTTTAGGATCAGAAATAAAGGAGACTTCATTGATGATAGGTATAGAGCTTTCCATCTACCGGGCTCAGATCATGATGGCTGGAGTATTTCGTCCCAGAATCTTCTCAGCTAAAGGGGATAGTCTGGAAGTTGAGTTTTCTATGGTTCCATTTTCATTGTTCATTCAAAGTTGCGGAGTTCATGTGATACACAAGCATGAAGAGAATGCAAAAGATCATCCCAGTATGATCCAGGTGGATTTTAATTTCCGTTTTTACGACCCCAATTTAGAAATTAAAAATTCAGAATGTTCAATCCAAGTTGATCATTATGAATTCGAAGACTGAATTCAAAAGAATTGAAAGGTTATTATATAGTATTCAATCATCTAAGAGGCACCGTGATGATGATGATGATTCCAACTTGGAATCTAGTTTTCACCCGCAACAGAAGATGCGTTCTTCAACTTTGAGTGAATCACAACTAAACCAATCAGAATACTCCCAACACTGAAACCTGCCAACATATTTCGGTATGGACCCTTTAAAGCTTGTTAGTTTTGTTATGGGTTAGATGCCCATATTTCGTAGGGCTAAATATGCTTAAAAAGTCTTACAAATTATTATATAATATTTGGATACATCAAACTATTATTTTATGACAAAAAGACTTATCCATTATGATTGAGTATTAGAATAGACCGAAAAACTAAATTTGACAAAAATATTTTGAAAATACTCACTTTTACCATTAAAAAAAAAAACAAATAAAATTTACCTTTTATAATTATTAAATGGAAATTTTTATTTTTTAAAAAACTTATAAAACGAAAAATTTCAATTTTTATAAAAAATCGATTTTTTTTTTCTTTTTTAATTTGGTCACTGCTTGGAATTTTTTTATAGTTAGTTTTAAGTTTTTTCTAGAAGTTTTAGTATTTTTGTTTTTATTTTACTAATGGTAATTTCATCATTGGATTGAATATTGACAATTTTTGATAGTTTGGGAAGGAATATTGTCACAATTGAAAATTTTGGAGGAACATTATCAATTAAGTGGTAGTTTGATGGGTATGTAGACTTTCTCCTAAAAATATAAACTAATGTGAATGTTTGTTAACCCAATATAAAAATATAAACCAATGTGAATGCTCGTTAACCCAAACGAAGCTATAAAATGGTAGCTTGTGAGGACTTTTTGGAAATAACTAATAGTTTAGGCGGTTAGTTGTATTTAAGGTTAAATAACTTTTTGCTCCTTGTGCTTTAATAACTTTATTTTTTGCCCTCTAGGATTTAGTTTTTATTATAGAAGGTACCTCAGGTTTACATGAAAACGGAGATGGTACCTCCGTTTAAATTTCATCCAAAATTTGATGGAAAGCCACGTTAACACCATTAAAAAATCGACACGTGTCCATATATTAATTACAAATACAATGGTTGATTGTAAGGGAATATGTGCCAAATATGAAGAACTTATTGACCCCTAGTATTTCTAATTAAAAATACAAAATAAAAATTTAAAAATTTAAAATATTATAAAATTAGAAAAAAAAACCCTAAAAGACAAAAATAAAGTTGCTAAACCACTAGGGGCAAAAAGGTATTTGACCCTTAAGTTGTTCTCAAGAGCATTGTCCCGCCCAAACCCGGCTTGAGCTTTCCTCTGGCTATCACAGGTCACGGCCATGGCCTCCCATGAAATCGACAACTCTGCCCCTCAAGTCAAGGCTCTGGCGGCCTTCCTCATTCGCCGCCACTCCCACGAGCTCCGCTCCATCGCTCTCTCCCCCGATCCCAACCTTCACTACCCTCTCTACGTCGAGTATATATACACTTATGAAAGCCCCTTTTCAAAACTCATCATTTTCTTCTACTGTCTTTCTCTAAACTCTCTCATTCTCTGTACTTTTTAGTTTTGCAGAGCTACTGGAAGACGACCCACCTCTCGCGCAATCGGTCTTCTCCCAACCCACCGAGCACCTGCGGTTTTTCGATGATGCTGCTGTTTGGGCTCATGTATGCAATTTCTATGCAAAATTGTTTAGATTTTTATGTAAAAGCGTGTATATAGCCATTGTTTTTTTTGAAGAAAGTTCTTGAAATGGCGTATTTGATGTGGGGGTGGGTGTTGCTGGTGTATGTAGAGAATTGTTTTGGGGGATTTGAAAGGTTGCGAAAGTGGGATTGAGAAGAAATTCATTCATGTTCGTATAAACATCTGTGGTTCCCCGCTCGAATTTCCTGGTTTGCTTTCCTTCTCATCAAGCTCTCGGATTTGTTTCAATTCTATGCTTAGTGGGTTAATTCGGGACTGTTAGTTTGATGTGTGTGTGTGTGGCTGTGGTAGAGACTTTTCCGAGCATTGGAAGCGTCAGAGTGAAGCATCGCGGGATTCTTCTTACTCTCAAAGGGACGGTGATTCGGTCCGGAGCAATCAAGATGTATGAAGGGGAGAGATGGTATATATGCAAGAAATGCAATCACAAGTGGGTCTTGTTTTGGTTACTTTTGTGGCACATAAGCATATACATATTGCACTAGTAAATTTTTGGTGTGTTAATTTGCTTAGTGTACTCGCATGCTTATGAATAGGACTGCAAAAAATAAAGCAACCTACATTGCCAACTTAGTTTCTTCTTAAACTTTGCAAAGGAAAGAGAGTTACGATATAGAAACATGAACTACTCCAAGCTCCAGCACTTATGGAATACATGATTTAGAGATCTGTAGTCATGCAATTTTGTCACTTTTTCCTTGAAATTTTCAGAATGACATATTCTAGTCGATGACATTATTTTACATCTATCTAGAGTGTATTTAATGGTACGAGACTAACATTCCTTTTATCTAATCCACTGGGAGGTGCCTGCTTTAGGCCATAGTAGTTTGCATAAGATTTTAACCTGATTATTGTCAATGATGTTTTTTCTCCCTGGATCCAGGAATAGCGACATGGACTAAATGTCCTGTCCAAGCTAGGGAACTTACTCTGAATTGTTGTGGCACATTTCACATTTCAAAATTAATCCACTTTAATCCTATTTCTTATATATATTACTTTTATACGATACAAACAAAGCTCTCGCTGTTTCACCTCACTTTTTTTCTGCAGATTCCTAGTTTATCCTGAGCTGGAAGCTAGAAACTCAATATCACTACCATCATTTTGCCCATCTAAGGTATATTTTTTGTACTCAATCTCAGGTTATGTTTCACATTATTTTACCTATGTATCATGTGAAAGGTTTGAGAAACATACGCTGTAGCAGCAACAATGAGATGATCTCATATGCCTATATGTAATATGATTAAAGCACCACCTATGGTATGTAGTTGGGCTATTTGCAGAATTTGTTTAATCTGCAGCTAAATCTTTAGGATGCCATCTTTGATTTTCATGTTCGTTTAGATGGAAGTTTATGAGTTGAATGATAAAATTTGGATTTTTTTTTCCTCTTCTGTTTCTACTTTATTATCATTTTGATGAATTTAATCTCTTTTCATTTTTTACTTTCTTATATTTGCAGTAAGGCATTAATTGGCTCTTTGATGTATGTATGGCTTGGCTGTCTTATCCAGTTATACTTTTGGAGTTTGATGACTTATCCATTGTCTTTAATGCAGAGGTCTAAAGCCTGTCAAGGCAGAAAGTTCGAGGAATTAGAAGATTCTATAATACGCCATGATTATCAGGAAATCAAAATCCAAGAAAACACACAGGTGTTGGGTGTTGGGGCCATTCCTCGTTCAATTCCTATCATATTGAAGGATGATCTTGTTGACGTTGTTAAAGCTGGAGGTACCAAATTCTGGGATGCTTTTTTTCATTTTTCTCCTAAGTTACTTCCTACTCCTAGCAATACCAATATCCAGTTGTATCTTTAAAGGCACTTCAACTAAAATGAGACCAGTTCTAGTTCTTATGAACAGTGAATTGGATAAAAAACAGTATTCTTCTTTATTGTCATTAAAATAAGAAATTGAAGCTTGAATCGTGCATTCAACCAGCTTTACTGATGGTATAGGATAAGGCTTCATTATGATTTTACCACTTTATGTAGAAGATATACTGGGATGGATGGAGGAAGCTCTTAACTTACAGGATTATTTTCTATTACATTTTTTGGCTGCAAATTAGGAAACTCTGTTTGGTTTCTTGGCAGTAAGATCTCATTTTGAGGCCTGAATCAGCTACCTGTGGCCCAAGCTCACCATAGGTTGGGACTTGTGGTCCTCTGAGGCAGAATATGTATTAGAAATTTAAGCAAAAAATAGCTTCTGGTGTTGCTTTATTTGAACTGACTATAACATATTTGATAACTTTTCACCATCTTGAGATGAAGTGAAAAACGTGGATGTTGTTGTTTGGCACTTCATCTAATGGAGGTTCTGGGCTATTTTGGTTCGATTGCTCAAGATTCTTTAATGAGTCTGTTTGGATTGAATTTCTGTGTTTGGTTATGTTAAAGTATTGATTAAGTGATTAAATTTAGGATAATTTCACTTTAGATCCCTAAATTACCACGCGATTTGACAAGTCCCAAAACTTCAAAACCTCTCAATTTGAACCCCTGAACTTTCAATTGCAGTTAAGTTGAACTCCTCCGTTAGATTTTAAACATTAAAAGCGAGACAATGACGTTTATACCTCTGATTTTTTTTATAAAATTTCAAATTTACCCTTAATTCCAAGGATTCTCTGGCTTTTTTTTTTTATTTTAAAAAAAAACAAAAATCAGGGATATTTTGGTTTTTTTAGGTATTTCTGTTAGAAGTTAACGGCTAAATCTAATGGAGGGGTTCAAATTGACTGCAGTTGAAAGTTCAGGGGTTCAAATTGAGAGGTTTTGAAGTTTGGAGGCTTGTCAAATCGCTTGGTAATTTAGGGCCTTGAAATGATTCCCCTTAAGTTCACCTCTTCCTATTAGCTTAAGTTTTTGGGATAGCTAGTAATTTAATATAATATTAGAGTGTGTTTCAATTCTTGGGTAATCCTTTTGTTTGGTTTTCTCTCGTTGGTGGTAGCACTGTCCATGTGGGCTTAGCCCACATGGACAGTGCCTTCATAAAGCTCTAAAAGAGCTGACTATAGTCTATAGTAACCAGAAAAAATCTTCAGTGGAAAAAGAAAAAAATTCGTTTACCATGCGTTTTCATGGTGGTTGGTTGTTGTTGTGCCTTGTGCAGTGGCGCTTGGTGGTTTTCTAGTGAAATTTGAAAATTATTGGCAATTTCTAAGTCTCCAGCAGCCTTTTGTGGTGTTTCCCAACACTGTCCAATCGTCTTTGGCGTATTTGTGGCGTTTAATAGTGTTTTTTGAGTTCTCCGGCAACCTCTGTGGTGTTCTGAGGTGTTTCCGGCAAGTTATGGTGGTCTCCGGCAGTTTTCCGGCGTTTTTGGTCGTCACTGGCAAGTTTCCAGCGAGATTCTACCGGCCTTGCTATTTTGCGGTGAGATCCGACCAAATCTTGGTTGTTGATTGTTAGTTATCGAGATTTGACCGGCCTTGGTGTTGTGCGGTGGTTTCCGATCGGTTGTTGTTTTCCTACGAGATTCTACCTGCCTTGGTGTTTTGCGGTGAGATCTTATCGGCCTTTGTGTTTTTCGGCGAGATCCGACTACTCGTTGCAGTTTTCGGCGAGTTTTTGACCGGTGTTGAAGTTTTAGCAAATTTTCTTGTTATTTTTGTATTTATTAGTCTTTGTATTGTATGCTCCAAGTTGTTCTAGCTTGAGGGGGAGTGTCAGAGTATGTTTTTCTATGTGTTTTTTGTTTGCTTGTTCCTTCCAAGTTGGATTTATATGTTCCAGCTTGAGGGGGAGTGTTAGAAAAGTTATTAGGGTTAGTAAGGGCTTGTTTGGGAAGCTCATCCTTCCCAACTTATCTCAATTTTTTATTTTTTATTTTTCTCTTTTTTCAGGTTGATTTGGCACCACTAACTCAACTCAACGCAAATTTTTTCAACTTTACTCAATATTTTTTTAAGCCAACTAATAAAAAAAATTTAAAAATCAAGAAAATTAGGAGTGGTGGCTGGACCATCCATAAGAGTCTCGGGGTGGCCGATTCCCCCCCAGAGGGTGGCTCGGCTACCCCCAAGTATTATTATTATCTATTATATTCCTCAAATAACCCAAACATAATCTCAACTCTTTTTTTCTCCTCAATACTCACAATTTTGAGTTCAGTTGAGTAGAATAGAAAAAATTCGCACACCCAAATGAGCCCTAAGTCATTAGGGTTTGGGGGTATTTTGGTCATTGTGATATTTCCCTAATCCTATATATTAGGATGTTTGTAGTAGGTTAACAACGAGCTGAATAATATAGGATCAGCCTCCTCTTCTCCCTCTAAACTTCTTGCTGCAAACCTCTTGACATGGTATTAGAGTCAAAGGTCTTGGGATCGAACCTTGACTCTGTCAATTTACCCCCTATATAAATTAAATATTCCACGTGTTGGGCTTCACCTATTAAAAGGGAATTTAAGCCCACACGTGTTGGCGAGGAGGGGGAGAGTGTTAAAATCTTGATTAAGTGATTAAATTTACCTTTTCCTATTAGCTTATTCTTTTGAGATAACTAATAACTGGTTAAAAGTTATAATATCAAGATACACAATATACACTATTTGAACAATTTAAGCTTTTAGAGTAATTGGTTGTTTTATCTTTCTCCAACACCATGATAAAGATATCCCTCCCAGACTATTTGTCCACCTTTCATAGTCCAAACTTGGAACATAAATTAATATATTCAGAACCAGCTAATAAATAAATAAATAAATTTTAAAACTACCTCCACAAACTTGTCAAAACTACCAGAAAGATTGGAACTTTCATGATTATTACTTCAATATAGAGAGTCATATATTTGAAAGTGATAAAATTCTGCTCATTGACTTTTTCAATATAGATGATCTCATGGATATCCATAAAATTGGACAAGCGATTTAGGATGGAGTCAGCAATGGCTGCAAAAGTTTAAACTTTCAGAGAACAATTTCATTTTGACTCTATCATGTACATAAATAATATTGTGGTTTTGGGGCAGCTATTATAGTAGAAGGGGCTAGTGTTTGTAGACTGAATTATGCCTGGGAAAGATATGATTTTAAGTCCAAGACAGTGATTCTTGAAAAAGAGTCAGGTTGCAGGATTTTCAAGGCAGCAGCAAAATAACAGGACATTTAATGCTTGTTTTGATCGATTATTTGTTGGCTAATGTAAGCAAAGTTGTTTGATTTGGGTTGCAAAGAGGGAAGAAAAAGAGGTTCAAGGGGCTGTTCTCTAGCTGAGAGAGAGAGAGAGTACCCTGCACTCTTTCCTAAAAGCTCTAGTATTAAATATTTCATTATCCAAGTCTGATTTCTCTGAGTACAGTGAGGTTTATTTACAAGACTCTTGGACATTACCTTTTCCTATTGTGATTAGAACTCTTCAAGATGGAAATAGCTAACGTAAAAGGCTGATTTAATTAACTAGGAAAATAGTCCTAACACCATTAAAAAGTCATTGATTAGAATTCTGTAGCTGAATACAAAAACAAATAACTTGGACCATCGACTCAATTTTTTTCTGTTCGATAAGTAATTTAATCTCATTAAAATGGCGCAAAGAACACTAGTATGCTTGAAGCACGCAAGAGAACCCCCGTATTCAGGACAAAAATAACAAAAGTTCAAAAACCCAGCAAATCTAGAAAAATACAAACAATTAAGTGTTGCTATACATGTGTAAACGGAGTTGAATATAATCTTTTTCAGCTGTCTCACCGAAGTCTCTCTATCTTCAAACTTTCGTGCATTCCTCTCCAAATAGACCACATTAAATAGAACGGACGCAACCTCCAAACTTCCAAAAGTGTCACGACGTCCATCCGAACCTCTCCAACTCATCAACTCAAATGAAAAATTGTTTAAATAATATAAAGATTGTCTCAAATTGATGTTGCATGTGGGTCCTCCGTATGAAGAAAACACGAATACAAAAATATTGGATGTAGCATATATACCAACAATAAACCGATCTTTTATATGCATCACGTATGATGATTTCAGGCCTCCTCTTCACGTGAACGTCTCAGCACTCATATATATATATATATATATATATCAGTCTTTTAGGTGTTTTTAGTATTATTATTAGGTTCGATATTTCCTTTATTACTGAAATAATATCATACAGCACACACATAGAATTTAAGTTAGACATTACTTATTTTTATCTAAATCCCTTCTTCTCTTACTTTATTCGTCATTCTTATTGTGCCCCACATACCTTAAAGAGCTATTTGAAACTTGAAACTTTGACGTTATATTGGAAACGGATCTAAAGATATTTATGGTTGCCTTCTTACTTATTCACTAGCTGTTGACCAATGCTACACTTTGAACATTATGCATTGGATTGTTTAATTAATTTTGTTTTGGTTTAGATGATGTGATCGCTACTGGGATCCTAACGGCAAGGTGGTCTCCAGAATTAAAAGGCGTGCGATGTGACCTTGATCCCATACTAATTGCTAATCATGTTAGGTATGTCTCATAGTTCTTATTGGTTTTAATTTTCAAAAGATATAATAGCACTTATGTAGAACTCAAGGACTTCTTTTGTCTAACTCTTTCTTTAGTAGTAGAGGTGGAAGAAATAAGAAAGGTAAAAAGTGCATTTCAGCTTGTTAAATAGTGCACACTTCTGGTGCTTTTGCAGCAGAATGCTATCTTATGCAAATGAATCTAGTCAGTTATTCTGAATTTTATGCAAGGGAAAACTATAATACTTGGTAGTGTTTAGTAGTAGAGGTGGAAGAAATAAGAAAGGTAAAACGTGCATTTCAGCTTGTTAAATGGTGCACACTTCTGGTGCTTTTGCAGCAGAATGCTATCTTATGCTAATGAATCTAGTCAGTTATTCTGAATTTTATGCAAGGAAAAACTATAATACTTGGTCTTATTTGTTTTTTCTGTGAAAATTCATTTGGCTTTTTAGGAGAACCAATGAGCTGAAGTCAGTCATTGATATACCTGATGATGTTATTATGAAATTCAAGCAGTTCTGGTCAGATTACGAAGGTACCCCGTTAAAAGGTAAAAATTGTTGATCATATGTACCTAATGAATTCATCTCTGTTGACCATCAATGTTTTTCATACCAAGGATATATTGAATATTTCCTTTTCATTCTCTTTAGTAGCATCTTGTGAGATTATTTTATGTGCTTCAGTATGTTGTTACTGGTGTAACTTCAGATATTCTTAATATTTACCCAGGGAGAAATGCCATTCTGCAAGGTATTTGCCCACAAGTTTTTGGACTCTTTACTGTGAAGCTTGCAGGTTTGCCGTCATCCCATATCTCTTTCCATACTTATTTATTTGTTCTACAATTTGAAATTACAGTTCATGGTTTGGGTTCAAAACCTTTTAGGGGAAAATTCACTTTATCCCCCCTAAAATTTGAGGTATTTTTCAATTTGAACCCCAATGTTTAAAAATTTGCAATGTACCCCACTAATGTTTCAAAAATTTGCAATTAACACCCTCCATTACTAATTGCTGTCTAAGTAGACGGAAATGACATCACGTGCGTCTCACGTGGGATTGTTATGCTGTGTCTTCCAATTTTGCACCCAAACTAGCTAGTGAAATAACGTAATTGCCCCTCATTAAAACCCAACGTCTGTTTTGATTTCTCGTCAACCCCTTTTGGATGTCGTGTGGGTGTTGGAGTGAAAAAGAAAAGGAGCAAATGCCTCTCACCTGCTCCTATGCCGGCAATTTCCGTGTACTTAGACGGCAATTAGTAACAGAAGGTGTTAATTGAAAATTTTTGAAACATTAGGGCGGTGTATTGCAAATTTTTAAACATTGGGGTTCAAATTGAAAAATACTTCAAACTTCAGGGGCATAAAGTGAATTTTCCCCAACTTTTTAAGTATAAAAGTTTTGGTGATATGATAGGAAAGTGAAAAAAAAGCATTCCGTGTTGTTTCCTTTTCTATCTTAGTAATTCATGATTGTTTACTTTATTTATCACATTTACCTTTCTTTCTTCAATTTAGTTGCATTAACACTTATTGGAGGTGTGCAACATGTTGATGCTAGTGGGACAAAGGTTCGAGGAGAGTCTCATTTGCTTCTGGTTGGTGATCCAGGTAACAGTTTTATTCGTTGTGACTTTTTACTTTTGTTCACAAATATGTGATTCCCTCCCTCTCTCTCTCTCTCTCTCTCTCTCACTGTTACTTTCTGTCTATATATATGTGTATGTATAAATATGCATATACACTTGTATGTATTTGTGGATGTCTAAACTCCTTTTTTTGTGGAGATGCTGAGAGGATCTTGACAAATAGTTGAATTTTTAGAAATTCGCTTGATAAAATATGAAGTAAACATTACTGGATATATCTCACAGGTACTGGCAAGTCTCAGTTCTTAAAATTTGCTGCAAAATTGAGCAATCGCTCTGTTATCACTACTGGGTTAGGAAGCACTAGTGCTGGATTGACTGTCACTGCAGTCAAGGATGGAGGTAATATACATATTGCCTCTACCTTAATCCTTCTTTCAGAAGTTTAACAATATCTACAACAATTTTTGTTGTTTCATTGATTTCTGTTCTTCCGCTTTTAATGATATAGTATGCATTCATTACTTATAATTTTTTTTTCTTACATTGTTCATGTGGTTTAATTTTTTCACTCCTCTCCTAAATAATCATTATGAAAATTGATACTGTACAAATCATTTATACACAAAATGTTAAGATCAAAAAATTAGGTGCATCGTATACTTCTAATTAGGAGCTGTGCCAATGCTAGGCTCATTATTGACGTGATACTTCTCCTGCTTACTTGAAGATGCATTGAAAACATCCTATGCATGAGTTGAATAGTAAAGTGAATTTATGATGTTGGTTCCCTTTTTCTCATCATAGCTCTTTTGCTCCGACTAATTTTATTATTTACATTTCTCTTTTTCTAGTGAACCCTATATGCTCAACTTGGTCCCAAAGATTGTCTTTTAAGAGATCCTGTAGTTGAACCTTAGGATTCTCGTATTGTTTTGGTTCATGTTTATATGCATTCTGTTCAAGCTTCTCCTGCATGGCCTGGACAGTAAGGGGTTTGGTTAGTGCCAAATTGATATATGTTGTTGGCCCAACACAACTTTAGCTTTTCAGACAATCTTGTTTACTAGCACTTAAATTTTTAGGTATAATTCTAGCTAAGGTTGTGCTTATATTGTACTCATTTGTTTGATAACCAGTACGTCAAGTGGATTTAGTTCAATTTTGCCTTAATCTGTTCCTTTCTTTTATTAATGGATCTCTTCTAGGCATTACCTAACAGCTTTTGTCATTAACTGAAGGAATTGTTTTTGACATCTATGTACTTTGGCCTTCCACCTTTTTATCCTCTATCTAGGAAGCACTGATACTCACAAATAGCCAGCCTACTTATATCTGATATATATCCAATATGTATCCAATATGAGTACACCAGAATATGTATTAATGCATATAGATAAATCAAAAATGTAATTTTGTATCATGGATATGACTCAAATATGACAGATTCAGGATGAATGTGCCACATATTTTTTGAGGGCATATATTGAATTTTCTCAAGGAAAAAGGGGTTTTAACATGGTCTGGTGTTTTAGAAAGTAAAACCTTCATACTTCTAAATTTTCTAGAGAAATGCTATCTCCATCTCCATCCATCTTTTTTATCAAATTAGTCATTAGATCTGTAGGACCCACATGGGAGATGGAGAAATAACAGGTCTCAATTTTCTATGAATATGAAACCTAGATAGTAATTATTATTTGTATATTTTATGCCTTTTGACGTTCATTATTTTTATTCTAAACTAAAATTATCGTAGTATGTACTTCAAAAAATATTTAGTTATATAATAGTCTCTTAAAGCATACCTACATGTGTTGCATCCTAAATTTTTTGAGAATTTATGCCGTGCTTGTATCGTATCATATCCGTATTGGTGCATCATATTCCCGGGTTCTTCTTTACATTAATAAATCATGTATATCAAATTCCTAGGAGAGTGGATGTTGGAAGCTGGAGCACTTGTTCTTGCAGACGGAGGGATTTGTTGTATAGATGAATTTGATAGGTAAGCAAACGAGTGTCAGCATGAAAAAACTCCTTTTATCCTTTATCCATTTAGAACTTCACTTAAGATATGCAATATATATGTTTTTCACCTTCCTATACGATATTTACTTGTGTTGTCATCATTGATTATAAATCTGAGGATGATGTCAACAAAGGTGTATAGGACCATTGGCTTAGTGTGTTTAATTTTGATGATCTAATTCAAAAAGTGACTCTTGGTCGGTGAGACCATTCATAGGGGAGTGGTGGTTGGAGTAATTCAGATTTGGAAGATGAAAGGTCCTAGATTGTGATTAATCGCTTTGGATTTCATAAGAAATGGTATAACACTATTCTTCGGGAGTTCATGGCAGTGGCAGCTAGTTCCTTTCCGAGAATTACAATTCAAACAAAATGCAAAACTGCAAATGCTATGTTTATCCATATTTTAGATTAACACGTCAATGTAGGACTAGAAAGTGTAATTTCAGGGATTCAAGTGGGAAAGTTTATGGCTTCTTATATTTCTTCTTGAATAAATGGAAACAACAAACTTGGAATTATGACAGATCGTTCAACCACTGAGCTGAGCTGAAGAAGAGTCAAGTGGCTAATTTCCGACACACACTAGTTGAGTCTAACAGGGAGAATTTATTTTTGATTAGAAATTTTAGTATCAGAGCTGAAGTTTTGATAGATATCTGAAGTGGTATCATTCTGACTAACATGAAGCACTCACAAATTGGGGTTTTTCATCCTTTTGTGCACTCTAAGGGGCCTGATTAGTAGCTGATATGTCATCTTCCTTTCCCTCAATTTGTTCAATATCAGTTTCATCCTTAGTTCCTAACTCTTTAAAGTTTTCTTTCATCACGAGATCTTCTTTTGTTTCAACTTTAATTTCATTGGAAATAATAGCCAAGGCTGGTTTCCATTCTTCTAATTCATGACTTAATGATAGCTTATCAGTATATTTGTCAGTTATCATACCTTCCTTTGATTCTGACCCTACGTTTTCCTTGCCTTCTTTTGACAAGAGCTTATCCTTTTTCATCTCCAACTTGGGATGTTTTTTGTTACTCAATAGAGACCTTATTTCTTTAACTAAATCAGTTGAGTGTTGACGCATAAGGGGCAAGAACTTTTGCAAATCTTTCAAAGAAACATCAGTGGAGTCCTTGAACAAATCAACTGGTACTCTAGGCACTTTTGTAGGCTGATCAAAAGCTGGTTTGGTGGTGTCTATTACTACAATAGGATTTTTAACCTCCTCTTTTTTGCCTTTGTTATTAAATTTTTCCTTGTCAAGAAATTTGAATGTGACACCCGAGAAAGTTAGTCCCATATTGGGAAGATGAATTGCCTACGTTGAGTAGGTGGATTATAAAGATGTTCATGGGTGCAAAGTCTACATTGGTTCCTTACTAGGTGAGACTGAGATTGATAAGCAATTCTAGAGATCTTAATTGTAACTATACTAGTCTTTTTGGAGTGATGACGCATATGTGATTGGTGCTTTCACTATGTTGCTTCAAATGGTATTAGAGAAACCTAGTAACACCATGTGGTATTGGAGCACTGCAAGACATGGGCACTGGCAAGCATGTTGGGGATTTAAGTGGGTGAGATTGTGACATCTTGACAAGTTAGTCCTACATTAAGAAGATGAATTGCTTGTATTGAGTCAATGGATTATAAAAATGTTCATGGGTATTAAGTTCTACATTGGCTCCTTATTAGGTAAGATTGATTTATAAGTGATTTTAATGAGCCCCAATTGTAAATTGACTAGTTATTTTGGACTAATAGAAGTAATATGTTAGTGTTTTCCTTGAGTCGTCACATTGGGAACCTTCTTCACAATCAACACTACGGCCTTCAACTTTTCAACTTCTTGTTGCGGTTTATAAACTGAGGCTTCTTTCACTTTTTTGTTGGATTTCAAAACCTTCATGAATTTTTCCCACTCGAGAGCCATATGAATGACTTCTTCAAGATCTTTGAAATGAAAAATGCTATGGGTACCAAATTTTTTACCAAGAGATGGGTATCAGAATGATGTGGAGTTTATTCATTGGTACCTATAGCATTTCCCTTGATTAATTGTTTTGATCCTCTGCAATGAATAAGCTCCACATCATTATGGTATTCATCTCTTGGTAAAATATTTGGTACCCGTTTCTCCTTCGAAATACACATGGACATCTTTTCTTTAATTGCAAATCTCAGCCCGCTTCTTAATCAAGCAAGTCATACGTTCATTTTCAATTATTCCACAATTAACAAATAAATCCTTGTGTTTTCTTGCTCAATCAATCACACGCAAATGATCTTGTTGAAATGTATAAAACTGATCAATAAGATCATCTTGAAGATATTGTAGAAAAATCCCTCCTTTAAGAAGCAATTTACCTCTTTCCCAAGTCAATCTATTATTATAAGATCTTTCACTTTGTGAAAACATCATGAGGCTCCTCACTTTGATACCAAACTGACGTGGGACAATAAGGTCTAATACAAAAACTGATGTTGAATAAATATTGTGTGAACAGTTCCTGTAAACAGTGCTTTGTGAACAATGTTAATAGTACTTTCTATTTTGTGGACCTTATGGGGTTGTGTGGTTTTAGGTGTTGAAGATTGGGATTTTAGGAAAAGAATAAATCTAAATTTTAAGGATTTTGAAAGGAAATAACAGTGCTGGAATTCAAAAGGAAAAGAGAAAAGATAGATGTAGAAAGACAGACCTAAGGCATCGCACCTAGTTTTTCTAAGATCACACTTAAGGTTCCTCGGCATTATACCTTAAAGAAAGGCTTGCATCACACAATCCTCAAGAGCAATCGTTGCTGTAAATTGTTCTTCATTTAATCATCATCATCATAGAAAAAAATCTTACATCCTTATTCATAGGCGCCTAATGCTTAACCCTAATGGACTTGGACTCCTTAGTGAAACCCAGAAATAAAACCCAGTAGCATAATAAACCCAAAATAAGACCTAATAGATAAAATAGTACAGCTCATACACAGAACTATAAACTTACATATTTATCCTTAACTCTAAAAATTAAATTAAATTAAATTAAAATAAAATTGACTTCTTGTTGCCTTGCATCACTTGGTTCACCAACATGATTTATGGTTCTCTTGCTTTGGGCATTTAATGTAAAACTAACTTGAATTTTGTTTGACAGCATGAGAGAACATGACCGGTCAACCATACATGAAGCCATGGAGCAGCAGACCATAAGTGTTGCCAAGGTCAAATATCTAGTTTTAGTAACATGTTATAATAATTTATCAAAAGCTCTACATCAATTGTGGCAAAGTAGTCTTCATGTTTGGCATTTAAGCTTAGAGTAAGCACCATCCAGTTTAAGTATGAGTTGACAACACCCGATTAATTTCTTGGCTCTTCTAGTTGTCACTGAATTTTATAGAGATTTAGCTCTTGCCCTCTGAATGTTGTAAATATTACTGCAGATGTTTCGTAAAGGGTAGAACAATCCTTTTCCAGATGTGGTGGATTAGTATTATTGGTTTGAGTTAAACAAAGGAACTAAAGAATGCGCACACACACACACACACAAGTTCTTTTCTCTCGTTCAAATGTAATTGAATTAGGGTTCTTAGTTTATCACTAAATATACATAAAATTGAAATAAATCTGAAGTTTGAAATATACATTTGAATTAGGGTTCTTAGTTTATCACTAAATATACAGAAAATTGAAATAAATCTGAAGTTTGAATTAAAAATAAATTTTGTTATATAAAATCACTAGTACGAATTAAAAATAAATTAAACATATTGAGAGAGAGAGAGAGAGAGAGAGAGAGAGAGAAGTGGATGAGATTTGTAAATCTTAAATTTCCAATAGAACTAGAGAGAGGTGTGCGTGGGAGAGAAGGTTAGATAGGGACAAAAAAGAGCAGAAGGGGCCCATCAGAAGGGAGCCTATTTTTTTTTTTTTTTTTTAAATAAAGGAGGAAAAATATGAAAAATATGGCTAGAATAAGTGGGAGTATAGAAAAGAAAAAAAATGATCAAGCCTTGAGTCTCCCTGTGGAGTAGTCATGAATACTATGCCGTATATGTAGTTTTGGCATTATAAAAGATATGTAGGGTAATTCAAAAATGTTTCATCACCATTTATGCTTCTGTATATAACATTAGATATATTTGCCTTTGATGTCTTTGATTAAGAAGCCTGAATTTCTAGAGGGCTCCCTAGATGCCTTGACAACAACAGTGTGTTTGGGTTTCAAGAACTCTAGAATTTTGGATTTACCGATCTAGAACATGCTGTTGGAGAGCATGTCGATTTTTTATTATACATAGCTGTCCCATAGTTATTAATTAGTCCCAAACAGCATCTTTAAATTAAAAGTGAAAGTTTTTTCTTAAGGTTAGTTCTGCTTTCTGACTTATTAAAAGAAAACAAAAAGGTTAGTTCTGCTTTTTTGTGTTGAGATATGACTGTTGTACTCTTAAGGTTAGAATTGATGAAGGAAACATTTATGGCATTGACATACTTATCAAAAAAACATTTATGGCATTGACTCTTTTATCAGGTTCTTTTGCCATGTTGCACTCAAGACTCCAACATTCTTGGACTTGTTGCATTTTTTGTGGTCATTACCAGAACTTTAGAAACTTTTAAACATGGCGCATGCCAAAACATGATGATTCAGGCCAAACATGCAGTTAGCACTTGAGGGAAACCAGTCTATTGACACAAAATAATGCGATAATTAAGAAAAACTTTAAGAAGATTGGAGTGCAAAGACTAGGGTTGGGTGGAAGAGATGGAGGTGGAAATGGATTTTCCGTCTCCACCTCCGTCAGTTGCAGAAATGCCGGAAATAACACTGAGATTCTTTCGGCGGAGGACATTTTTGCCACTTTCTACCTCCACCAAGTTGGTGGCGGAACTGGGCAGAAGGTGAAAGAGGGGCTGGGCTCGTTTTGACTTTAGTGTCTTTGAGATGGAGATGATCAGAAGACGACGAATGACATCATCGTTCTTTGTCTTCGAGACGAAGAAGAAGAGACGAGAACGTCTTCGAAGATGAAGATGGAGAGTAGCATAGAATAGTTTGTTTGTTTCTAATTTTTCTGAGTTTTTGGAATTTTGTTCTTTTTTCTATACTTTAGAGGTTCTGTTGTAAACTTTCCATGTACTAGGGTTGCGCTTTTCTGCGTTTTTAATAAATTTACATTATTTATATACAAAAAGAAGATGAAGATTGAGAGAAGAGATTAAGAGAGATTGAGTTTGAGAGAGTGATTATAGAGCAAGAAGGGGTAAACAACAATGAGAATGGTCCTGAGATGGGGGCAGAAGCTTCTAGACATAGGTCTTTTGGAGGCTTGGACTTGGAGGCTGGAGCAGGGAAGATGAAGGGAGAGATTTGAGACAAAACTGAAAGGCATTTTGGGTCGTAGGGTTTCAGAGAAGCAATGGCTTTATACACCTCTCCAAATGGCATCGTTTTTGGTGGTACAAAATGACGCTGTTTTAGATGTATTGTTTTTAATTTAATGTAATTTAAAGTAGAATTTTCCCTCTTCCGCATTCCGACCTGACTTGGTCAGAAATCTAAAATCTCTTTTGCCTCCCGATCTTCCCTTGTCGGAATTTGACCCGCATGGGTCAAAAGCGGGTCAGCGGGCAGAGCTCGGTTAAAATAAACACTCCTAGCAAAGACATATGGGATACAATTAAATATGAAATGCAATATTTAATCATAGAATGCCTATTTAGTGGATGTCCCTGTCTTATTTGTGTATTGTTTTATAAAATTCTCTGATTACTTATCAAAAAAAATTTGTGTATTGTTTTATTAATATTTGTTCCATTGGTGTATAATAATATGGTATGCAACCCGTGTCCATGTCCTTATGACTGAGATGGTTGTCTTTCTTCATTGGTTTTTATTTTGTTTAGTACTTTAAACTTCATCAAGATAGAATTTCAGTTCTTAATTAGTGGGATTAATTAATTTGTATTGTGCTCTATTGGATGCTTGGTAGAAGCCTGGCTGCTCAATTACCTTCTCACTCTCTTCAGGCTGGTCTTGTAACGACTCTCAGCACTAGGACAATCGTATTTGGTGCAACGAATCCCAAGGGACATTACGATCCTGCTCAATGTATCCCTTTGCTTTTGAATGTATGATAGTTTGATTTACTTTTCAGATTACTGTTGATTGTGCAAGCTACAGTCTAGCTTTATAATGAGGCAGCTATGATTTTCTATTTTCTTGCATCATTTGGTACAGGAGGTAAATACGAAAGATTAGCGTACTTGGTCTTCCTAAATATTGGTTCTTTGAGAACAGGCTTTCTTTGAAGTTTCCATCATTCCCATTTTCGTCTTCCTTAACGTGATCTAGCTCTGTCTGTCAATACTACGCTCTCTGGTCCATTATTGAGCAGATTTGATATAGTCCTTGTCCTCTTGGATACAAAGAATCCTGAATGGGATGCAGTTGTTTCATCTCATATTCTTGCTGAGGTAAAGTGCTCCTCAGATTATGCAACTGGCTCCTGTGGTGTCATCAAGTATGTAAATGATTAGAGGTCTTGATCTTTTTATGAAACTAATGTGCAGGGTGAATCAGATAAAGACAAGCATGATGAGGATCTAGCAAATATCTGGCCATTTCCTATGCTGCAGAGGTAAAATGTCAAAGAATTAGCACCTCTGAATACCATAGTTTCTAAGCTATGTAAAGACTATAGATGTGTGTGGGTATTTGGTTAGATATTGGCTGCTACTTAAATGGGTTTAGCAAGTTGCAACTTAGATTTTTTTAGTTCAATTTCAGTTTTCTACCTTTGAAGTTGTGTTAGGGTTGAATTTTCAAGGCACTAGCTTTCTAAGGGTAACTTCTTGATGGGTCTTACCTCAAGTTCAGGATGGGATAAAACTAAATTGAGGAAGTGCCAATTTATCTTCTTCCCTGCCTCAAGTAAATAGTAAGTTTCAGCATCTTCTTTTAGCATCGAATAACATGAGCAGCCATGGTGTTCTTTTAAGCAATAAAATGATCTATCTTTGAGAACTGATCTGCATCCATCATGAGAGGGAATGGATTCTGTGTTGGAAGAACAAATATAAGTACCTGTAGTTGTTTTCCATTGGGTGGAAAGAACAGGAATGCTTGTATAGCCAGAACAAATACACCTTTGTACAGAATTGAGCTGTCTCCATGTACTTTGTGGCATCTTATTTTAAGCTTGGCCAAAAATAGTGTTCAGATGACGTGTAAACTTGCATTTCAAATAAAATGGACAATACCTTGTTTTATCTCTTCCTAAAAGATAGTAATCTTAAGCTCTGAGTTAACTTTATTGTCTAACATGAATATCAGGCATAATAGGCCAAACACTAGTCTTCAGCTTATGATCTCTCAAGAGAATTTAACTTGATATCTCTCCATGCACATAGGCAAGGACAGCAGCTCGTTTGCTTGAAGGATATGAAAACCTATTTGGTATCCCTGCCTTGTGTCTTAAAGTAGTGGTGTTGTAGGATGCTAAATCCATAGCATGCCTTTGATTGAACTTCTGACGGCTATTGATGTATATAAATACCTTCTTACTGTGCAGAACATTTTTTGTTCTCCTTCAACAATTGGTAACCCCATCATAATTGCTTGTACAATTGCATGAAATTCAACGTGATATCTAGAAGAAATATGCCCGGCATTATTGATTTTTGTTATCGAAAACCATAGCTCGACCTTCTTTGCTAAGGAGAATTCCTGTCTGCCCAGGAAGTATCATACCATACTTTGAAAACCTTCCAAAGTCTGCCAATGCTAGTAGGTCACCCCTTTAATCTTCTTTGCTAGTTGAATCCTGTATTCTGAAAACTGGTCTATAAGTAGTATACAAATCTGCAAATGGGAACATTATATGTGAAATCATGGATCTGATGCCTGTGCACTTTTTATTAAATCTGCCGTCTACTTATTCCACATCAGGTTAATGCAATCTAATTTCTGGACTTCACTCATTCATATTTTCTCTTGGTTGTAGTTTGCTTGTGAATATTGATTTTGGTGGTAAAAGGACGAGATGAGATTTGATAGGTCTTCGGTTCAAATCTTATCTAGACCAACACAAAACAAATACACACACACACACACACACGGAAAGACAAGCATAACAGCATATTTATATATTAACAAAATCAAGATGCTAGATCAAATTTACCTTACCAACATTGGAATCTCTACCAGGTCCCTTTTCTCAATCTAAGGATTTATTTTCAACCATAGTTACTTCACAATCTATGTTTTGTATTAGAGACAGAATGAGTTAATTATTTTTCAAAGTTGCAGGTATATTCACTTCGTAAAAGGATACTTCAAACCGGTCCTGACAAAGGAGGCTGAAAAAGTTATTTCAAGCTATTATCAACTCCAAAGAAAATCCGCAACTGATAATGCAGGTCTGGCTTTAAATAAATCTTCCCTGCTGAGTCAGCCTTTGAATTGTTGCATCACGTTAGGTTGTGCAATTCTTTAATGCAGCTAGGACAACCGTGCGCATGCTGGAGAGTTTGATACGCTTAGCTCAAGGTACATTACCTTGCATCTGGAAGAATAATCCCATCTCAGCTTCCTTTCTTTGTCATTTACAAGTTTGACTCTGCATTGAATCATGTTGCAGCACATGCAAGACTGATGTTCCGAAATGAGGTGACACGACTAGATGCCATCACAGCCATTTTGTGTATTGAGTCATCCATGACTACTTCAGCTATAGTAGATAGCGTTGGAAATGCCCTGCACTCCAATTTTGCTGAAAATCCTGATCAGGAATGTATCCTTTCCAGTTATCTTTGTGTGCACAATCAGGCATATAGTCATGCATGCACCAATTCTCAACAACTTAGCTTGCCTGTAAACATGAAGACATTAGTACATGCTTGCAAATAGGGGGTTGTACAGGCGGTAGTGGTTAGCAGTTAGCAGTTTGAGTAACACGGGTGGTGTGGTTAACTGTCCTAACCACCGGTTAGCAATTATTTATGTCTGAACCATACTGCGGTAATTATCTGTCAGGTATGGGCCTTTTGGGCTTATTTTGGTGTTATGAAACCCTATACCATAACAACATCGTTTTGATATTTCACCACTAACCACACCGCCTTAGGCGGTTAGTTGGAAAAAACCAACCACCCACCCATGCAGTTACACGGTTAGTGGCAATTAGCGTTTATGAATGGTTAATAACCGCTCGTTTGTCAAGTCCTACTTGCAAACATGCCAATGAAAAAGGTGCCTAATGTATCATTTGTGTTAATCCCGCGAAAGACAATCTTACATTTATTTTTAAGACAAATATTTAGTCTAGAACGTGGTGAACTGATGCTTTTGACTGTCTTGACCAGTAGATGGTGTTTGTCTCTGGCCAGTTATTATTTATTTATTTTTTGACAAAAAAAAAAAAAAAAAAAATCCTTACCTCTCAACTTGATGTGGGACCAAGAAATTTCTTCAGGATAGCAAAGCTTTACTTAGAAGTACTCTGTTCAAGGTGCCAAATTCATATTTTGCAAAATTAATTCAATCACAATTTTAGGATTTAAACAAAATTTCTGAGTCATGGAATAGGCGACACAGGGGCCATGAGTGTAAAGCTAGAGCACTTGTTTGTTCTTCTCTCTCATAGAATATGTTGTCTTCTTATGTTATTATCTGCATTAGTACTGAGAAAAATAATTATGATGAATCCATCACTGCTCAAGCATTTTACAGTTCCAGCCATAATTTTTTTTTTTTTTTTTTTTTTTTTCGTGTCTTCTAAATTTTGTATTGTTTTAAATGGATGTTTGATCCTTGACTAGAGAAACCCTAGATACCAAGCAAGAGAGGGTGATTCTTGGAAAGCTGAGATTAATAGACGATTTATGCAGATGAAACACTAACAAGTGCAGAGGCATCCCAGCCGACCTACCGGCTTGTAGTCCATGACATCAGGCAAGGCTTTATTTACGCTTAACCAAAAGTAGCGAAAAAAAATCCACTGGGATATATTGGATTCGGATGTATCATTGCACCATTTGAGATATATACTGAAAGTAAAATAGAATTTATGAAAGTGAAATGGAGAATTTATGAAAATGATACAAAAGTGAAATGGAGCTGTTTCCACACTTGGCTCCTTTTTCCTTTCTTCATTAATAGATGTTTGTACAAGAATATTCTGACAGGTATAGGACAACTTAGTAGGACAATTAGCCTTCTTTTAGAAGGTTTATATATCACTCCTCATACCCTAAGGAAGTTTACACCATTCTGCACGAATTCATATATTCACTCCATCACTCTTCTTCAAGCTGTAGAATATATATAGTTTGAAACAAATAAATTTTAATCGGCTACGAGAAAGAGACTTTGTAAATACATCAGCAAGCTGATATTTAGACTTCATAAAAGGTGTAGAAATATCTCCACTCAATATTTTATCTAGTCTAGAATGAAATGACAGTCAATTTTAATGTGCTTTGTTCTCTCATGAGATGTCTAATCTTCTTAGACAAAATACCATGAGCTGAGAATATTATTAGATATCATATTATACGAATTATAGCATTTCAATGTGAAGTTTAGGTGTTTTCATGAATTGCCTCACCACACTGACTGCATAAGAGATATCTTGCCTTGTGAGAGTAAGATAATTCAATTCCCAATCAATCTCCTGTATTTGCTAGGATCACCAATCATCTCTCTTATCACCTTTCAAACGTTTCTAATTTGGGTCCATATGAACACCAACAGGATGAACACTCAAAAGTCCTGTATCTTCCATCAAGTCTAGCATATTGAAGCTTCATCTCGGCACCTCGTCAACCAACCTCAATTTGTTGGATACCCTCGAGCACAAAGGCGAAACTAGAATTTTAGATGTGGGAGGACAATTTTAAAAAAAAAAAAAAAATTTGGGGTAAACATATTATTTTTAAAAGAATTATAAAGAGTTTTTTATTTTTTTGAAAAAAGAAAATTGGGAAACATTTTGAGATTTGGGAGATTGAAGCCTCCAAGCCTCTTCCTAGTTTCACACCTGCTCATAGGGGTGTATAAATGGAGCGGTTATAACTGTCCAATAACCACTAATGGCTTATAACCATATAACCATTTTGTAAGTGGTTATAAAAAAATTGCTAACCGCTTAAGGTGGGGCAGTTAGTAATTTTAGGGGTAGAGATAAGTGGTTAATAATCGCTAACTGCCTACCCTTATATATATATATATATATATATATTTTTTTTTTTTTGATAAGATATATATATATCTTATCAACACCAACATTGAGGAGTGATTTGCTTAAAACACCAACATTTCAAATCCAACTTGTATTATATATATATATATATAATACAAGTTGGATTTGAAATGTTGGTGTTTTAAGCAAATCACTCCTCACATGTACATATTGCTATTTAATTTCCTACAGCAATTTTCTTTTAAGCTTTCTTTATCTTCTTATACTTGTCAGCTAAAACACTTCATCTATTCCTAGTTGATCACTCCCCCAAAGTAAGAAAAAACATGCTAGAACAAATGAAAGAAGGCATGGCCTTGCTTTTAATACTGACAGAGTGCTAATTTTATTTATATTTATTAATTTAATATTATTATTTTTTTGATGTGTTATTTCCCTATCTTAATATATTTCTCATTAATAATTTAAGGGTATTTTCGCATGAAAATAGATAACTCCTCAATTAATTAATTAATTAATTTTTTCCTTCAGTTTTAACACCCTAAATTTATTGAAAAGACTTTCTCCCCTAAATTTTTCAGATATTTCCCTTCCATTGCTTTTTCTGTCCATAATTTTTTTCATCCGTTAGTGCCATATCAGCATTTTTGCTACGTAACTTCTGAATATTAATTTTTTTTTTTATTAATTTAATTAAAAAGTCATCTTAAAAAAAACAATAAATTAATTAATTAAAGGGGTGGCTAACGGTGGGGCTGCCACCCCCAAACCCCCATGGGGTGGCTCATTGGCCACCCCACCTCCTATGGGATGGCTTGCGGGCCAACCCAAAGGGTTAGGGATGGCAGCCACCCCAACACCCCTGGGCTGGCTTGCGATGACTCTTATGGATGATTATGCTGGCTTGCTGTGGGTTAGGGGTGGCTTGCGAGCCATCCCGTAGGGAGTTATAGGTGGCCGCAAGCCACCCCTAACCCCACGAACCCTACAATCTTAACTTGTGGGCTCTATTTTCTGATTGGCAGCCATCACAATAAATTTAGTTGACCTGGGATGAGGAAGACTTTGAGAAGTATGTATGAAAATGAGAAGTAAAATAGGAGGAGGAAGAACCCAAGTCTACTTAGCACCCTTTTGATGCAATGCCCCTCCCTTTCAACAAATTTTGTTGCTTTGTTTGGCAAAGCCTTTCTTTTTCTTTTGTTACCACTTATCACAATTTTTCAAAAAAATCAACATCAAAACATTCTAACTTTTTTCACTTTTTATATTATATCATCATTATTCAAATAAAAAAAATTATTACAAAACAAAATTTTTTTCACTTTTTTTTATACCAAAAATTGTTACGGTTTTTATTTTTATTTTTCCACATCAATTAATTACATCAGTGTCTAAGGAAAAGGCTTTGCCAAAGAATAATTGACTTAATGTCATCCTAAATCCTAATACAATGGCGAAAGTAGAATTTTAGGATTGAGAGACAAAATTAAAAAATAAAAAATAAAATTGAGGACATACAAATTTAATTTTAAAAGGATTATTAGGGTATTTAAAAATAAAAAAAATTGTTGAAGACACCCCAAGCCTACATGTATTTCCACCTTTAATATTTAAGCTTTATTGATTATTACTTACAAATAATTGACAACACAAGCCCATATTGAAATTAACAAGCAATTTACATGCATAAGACTCAAAGCATGGAGTCTTTGCATTAAGAGTAGATTTATTTTTTATTGTCTATCGTCTTTACATTTGAGATACGCTTCAAAACCCAAAGTGTACGGATTAGCATAACACATGTGACTTCTTATTTATTTCTCATTGTCTTTCTTTGTACTTATTCTCAATAAGCTAAAAGTGCGTAGGAGCTCAAAAAGTCATTACTCTCTTTTTTCAACTATTGACGCCTAATTTGTTTTATTGATTATTTAGTTGCAAATAATTGAGATGATGGAGCCTATATTGAACTTCATAGGCAACTACATGTATGAGACTCAAAGCATAGAAATAAAATTTATTTCTAATGGTCTATCGTCTTTCCATTGAGATAAGCTTTAAACTCAAAGTGGACATGACAAATGTATCACGCCCCACATATTTAAATAATAACTATTTTTGAAAGGTTAAAAAATAATATAAAGTTATATTATTAAATTTAAATCTTAAAATTATTCTAAAAGATTATGTGAACCAAACGATTGATGTCATTATCGATCGATTGATGGAACTGGCTTAGCACCGAACGAGATTTCCATTGATCGATTGATGAAGGTAACAAACCAGCCTAGAAAGTCTTAAGTGGAGTTCACATCGTCAAAAATTAGAACGTGGAAGACAAGTGGAGGTAGGGTGAATTGGCCGGAAGTCCTACCGGGTCTAGCATGGCAACTTCAGGGGGAGAATGCGTCAATATTGCCAAATTTAATGATTTGTAATTTTTTATTTTTGGGAATGTAATTATTTTTACGTTTGGAAATAATTAAGAGTCTGATAGGATGTTTGAAAATAAAAGATTTTCATGTTTGGTTCACACCTAAACATGTTACAAAATATCTTTATATTTTTCTCTTCCAAATTTCCAATAGTTAAGGCTATTTAATACAAAATTATTTAAAATTTATATATATAACGTGACTTTTCTTTACTTTTCCAATATATAAACTATATATTATATATTTGATTTATTTTTCGTCTATGACCAAATAAAACATGCTAATGTCTCTTTTTGTGGAATAAGATAGCTAGTTCCTCGCTTTAATGTTCAGATTTTGCAAATGATCACAATCAAATCCAAAAAATAGCAGTAAAAAATAACTATATATAACAAAATTGTCACATAGTCTAACTTTTATTATATAACCATAACAATATCCAATTAAAAAAAAAAAAAAACTTTTCCTGCAAAACCAAGGGAATCCAAATTCTTTTGGGTTTCTGAATTCTCTCTATTTAAGTGCAATCAAACAAGATAATATTTACTTTGCAAAAGAAAAAAGAAAAAAAAAAAGAAAGATAATATTTTAAAATTCTCAGCAATCCTAAAAGATTTCCCTCGTCCAAATGCTCTATTCATGCATCAACAATCTTGTTCACATTACTTATAAAAAAATATATTTATTTATTGAGTAGGAATCAGTGTGACATGCTTATCAAGCACAAGCACTAAGCAGCACTAAAATAAAGCAATAAATAGGGAAAAATAATTAGAATTCAACGAGATACATGCCTATGGAGAGGTACTCAGATAATTATTTGATTCAAAACATGACAGAAGTACTTTGAATTATTAAGTGCCCATCACACATAAATGTGTATATCAGCAACTAAGCATTACAGTTAGGAGTGGGCAAATTAATCGATTACCGATTATCGATCAATTACCGACTTTAAACGAACCGATATTAACCGTAACCAATAGTTATCGGTCGGTAATCGGTTAAAAATTTTATTTCGATAAACTTATCAGTCGGTAATCGGTTGGTTAAAATTTTTTTATCGAAAAACTGATATGACTGATATGACTGATAGGCTATTTTAATTTTTAATTTTTAATTTTTTAGAATTTTATATTTATTATTGTAGTGGATCAATAAAAAAAAAAAAAAAAAAAAAAGCTTCAATAAGCTATTTTATCCAAAAATATACTCTAAAATAACTAATTTTTAATAAGCTATTTTAGGCTTTAGCCCAACAAAATGTATTTGGGCCTCCAAAACAATTAATTTTGGCCCAATTAGCAACCAGTAAAAGCCCAATAAAAAGCCCAAACCGATTTAACCGACCGGTTAACTGATTACTGATATGACTGATAATTTTCGGTTAACACTTCTTATTGGTCGGTAATCGGTTAAGATTTGGTTAACCGATAGCTTATCGGTTAACCGACCGATAAGCCCATTAACCGGTCCGAACCGACCGATACCCAGCCCTAATTACAGCCACCAGAGAGGCCTTGTAGACTTCAGCAAACTTCCTTCAGAGTATACTTGGAGTACATATCTTTGCATTGAACCCCAGAAGAAAAATACAGACACCAATACAAATCCCAGCTGCCAACAAATCCCAATACAAACACCAAATGAGTAAAATATATCCACACACCAAATCTATACAGCTATACAAGATAGCCATGATACAAACAAAACCACACCAGTAGAGTTCTGTTGGTGTTGCCATTAGGGTTGTTAAGTGAGCGAAGCGTCTCGCGAGCAAGCTCGGGCTCAACTCGCATAAGCTCGACTCGTGCTCGACTCGAATATTAAATGAAGCACTTCGTGAACACAAATCATAGCTCGAATATTAAACGAAGCAAGCTCGGCTCGACTCGGCTAGGCTCGTGAGCAAGCTCGTATAAGCTCGTGTATGTGTTTATATATATATAAACTAAGTAATACATAATCAATTATAAATCTCATAATTATTAAAATCTTAAAATTACATTTATATTTAAGCGTTAGAGAATGAAAAATTCTAAACCCTTCATGATCAAAGAGAGAGAGAGAGCAATCATTAAAAAGACCTCGATTTAATTAGAGCAGACCCAAACAAAAGGAAGAAGAATCAAGCAGAAACTATTGAGGGAGATTGCAAAAGGCATAAACTATTGAAGAATCATACAGACCCAAACACTATCACTACCTGTTTGATGAGCGAGAGTGAGAGAATGAGAAATGAGAGTTCAAGTGGAAGATGCGTTGTGATTGGTGAGGGGGATTGAGAGAGAGACGTTGAAAAAAATAGTTTTTTGTAGGGGGCGTTGTCCCAATATAGTCTAAATACAACCTATTAACTTGTCCCACATTGTTAAGAAAACATTAATCTCCAAGTTTGTTTATCTATAAAGGATGCATATCCTTTCTCTTTGAAACCAAATGCCTTGCTGTATTGACTTAGGCTCCATACTTGACTAGCCAGGTGAAGCAAATACTCATATGCAAACTAACTTCTTAAGCCGTTTAAGAGTACTTGAAGTTAATTTTTTTTTTTTTTAAAACAAAAACATTAAATATAAGAGCCAGCTCGCGAGCTGGCTCGGCTCGACTTATTATTAGCTCGAGCTCGATTGTTTTGGCTCGCCCTTGAGCTCGACTCGAGTTCGAGTTCGAGTAAAATTTAAACTAGCCAAGCCTGAATAAGGGAAGCTCGCTCAAGCTCGGCTCGTTTACACCCCTAGTTGCCATGTAAAGTTAAATTTTCCATTGGAGTCATACCTTAAGAAAACGCCGGCCAACATCCAATCATGAGCATCCATTTTTTCATTTTGATTTATATTGAAACTAAAAAAGCAAGAGTTTATCATGACAAACTAAGAGGTGTTGTGCCTCGAAACTGAAACTAGCACCTCGGCTCCTGATTGTGGAATGCTCGTCTTCGACGATGTTCTTTTCAGAGATACAGTTGAGGGAAGATCCTAAAACGAATGTCTTCAACATGTTTATAGTACCATATCCTCCATTTCTTCCAAAACATAAGAGGCCTGAGGCCCAATTATAATTCCGAAGCCAAAAACAAATCCCAGTTCAATGCTTATATAATTTCTCTCAATCCCAGTCCCAGAATTTGAATGAAGTTCTTCATATGTTGGAGGTGACAACCGTGGCTCCTCATGTGAGCACGGTGATTTCAAAGGGAAACCACATAATCTTTCGTTTCCTTTGAAGGAATTTTCTGAAAATGTAGCAAATTGCTTGATGAATGGAATCTGTCCCACCAATTGGTTGAACGAAAGGTTGAGGACAGAAAGGAAAATAAGACCATTAGCGAGTTGCATAGGAATCGCTCCAGTAAGCTTGTTCCTTGACAAGTCTAGTGACTCAAGATGAATCAATTTTCCTAGAGATGCTGGGATTTTGCCCGTGAAAGAATTATGCGACAAGTTGAGATTATATGACAATGTGAATTCTCCAATTTCTTCAGGTATAGGACCTTCAAAGTTGTTGCAAGAAAAATCAATGGTGGTGAAGATATTTAGAATCTTCACAAGTTCCACCTCTGAACCTTTGCTGATAACTATTATCGTATCTCGATAATAAAGCTACCAATTTGAATTTGGAGCTGATTGAGCTCAGAGGTTGCCTCATGTGCATTATCCATCATTGCCATCCAAGTAGAAAGGAATATTATTGGAAGGTTACCAGTAAAATTGTTTGAAGCTATATATAGGATTTGAAGCATCGACCAAGGGACATCAAGCTTTGGATGAGCAATGAGCTCATAAAATTAAATTCTTAAGCTTGCCAAACTTTGATGGAATCTGAGAATTGTCGAAGCCGTTATATGCCAAACTCAGGCTTTGGAGTTGTTGAAGACTGAAAAGGGTGTTTAAATTGTCAAGTCCACCCGAGATGGATTCATTGGTCAGGTCGAGACCAATAACATGTCCCTCATTACATGTTATGCCTTCCCAAGAACAGCAATCAACACTTCGATTCCACTTAACAAGTTTTGTGGACATAGTAGGGTCGAATGTAAGGTTGTTCTTAAGTTGTAGCAACAAGGACTTCCGATTGCTACTACATTGGCCAGACAACCCAAAGACAGAAAAGGTGAGGAAAAGTGAGTAAATGGCCATCAAGAAAAGCCTCGATAAGACTGCACGAAGTCTCATTAATGAAGGCTGTTACAAGACATAACCTTACAATAATAAAGAATCGAAGAGGCTGTTGCCTAATTTCTTTTGAGTGTGATTAAATTTATAGATGGGGGTTGTGGCTCCGAGTAGCTTTGATCATGTGCATGCTGAAAATATAATGGTTCCACTAACACGACTTTTTAACCTGTGACTTTGAGTCGTTCGTGGCCTACCAAGAAGAAGAACTAAGAGAAGATGATCTTATAGATCGAGCACCATTATTTGATCTTATATAAGTATGAATTTCTTTCAAATTTCTTTCCCTTTTCGAGTGCTTTGTGAGGTTTACTTGGCTCCTGGCAATATGTTTTGAATCATTGGTCTTCCATTACAAGTGGAGTTGACCCAAGTGGTCAAAAAGTAGAACATTGGGTCATAGAAAACAGAAAAAGAGGAATGTGGAAGATAAGTGGTGGTGGGAAATTGGGCTCCATTTAGTGCATTTAGGAAGATAATATTGTCCATTTGTTTTTTGGACTAATGTTTTAGACAAATATATCGTCCTCTTATTTATTTATTTTTATTTTTTGAAATCAACAAATATACTTTCTTAATTGCACACTAAATGGATACTCTTTAAGAAAGTTGAAATGGAGAGGATTCGTTTCCAGCCAAACCTTCTATTGGGAAACTTCAATGCTCAAACGTCAGGTAGATCGTCTTATTATTTCCGTTTATAAGTGTTTCTATTACACTGCATCCTTTTTATTCTTTTTCTATCCCATCTCACCTTTCAGTGAATCTGATGCAGCGTGACTTAGTGGACTATAACGAAGAACATCAATAAGTAGCGGATAAATACTTCTTGATCTTAATTCTATCAATGATCTAAGAAATCCCCAGGTTGACAAAAGCTAGATACTCTCTAGGTTTTGAAGGAAAAGAAAAAAGAACGCTCAACTCTGAGGTTTCTTATTCAACAAAATCAATAATCAACATAAACTCTTTTTCTCTAGAGGCTATAACCATATATTTATAGCCCAAAACCGTAAACCTGATAAAATATGACATAAATACTCTTAAAGCCCTAAACTTAATAAAATAATAAAATAAAGACTCCTAAAACCTTAACCCTAATAAAATAACAACATAAAGTCGGCTAGAAAATAAAACAAACTGATGGCGCCCGTCCGGACGGCCACGACACTTAAATGACAAAAACATAAAATAACATATGGGATCGGAATACACTCTGATCTACATCAGAATCCCTTAGAAATCTCTAGTCTCTTGAGAAAATATAACAAATAATTCTTTTCTTTTCCACTTTCACCCTTTTTCACCTTTCAGTATTACTGAGGCTTGATAGAAAAATGTTGTGTAAATGCTGCTAAACCTTACAGGATATATATATTATGATCAAATCTCCATTTGCTGCTCTAAGAATATAGAGCCATAACTTTCACATTTTTCATTTTCAACTTCTCTGTAAATTCAATAAGGTAGCAGCGAACAAGTAATGTTATTTTTCACACCCATTACCGGTTGATATTGTGTGCATGTTTTAAGTAATTGATATGAGAAGCACTTTAATACACGCCATAATAACCGGTATAAAATGTGAAATGAGTAGCATTACTCTGCTGTAAACAAGGGCCAAAAAAGTACTGGGAAAACAAATACCCAGGCTATTAATTTACACCTTAAATTTGCCATCTCCAAGCCCTAATGATACTGTTAATTATCTATTACACAACTGTTACTAAATTTCAGCACAAGCTATACATGACAATACCATGTACAGGAAATGCAGATATTATAATAACAATTTTCCAATTTAATAAATTAAGGAAATAATGAATTCTTTACATCTTTTGCTTTCACAAAATGAAAAACTCACAAACTGTTAGAGCACCTCCTCGTACCATGCCCCGTGAAGATTGCTCGACACAACTGCCACCACAATCAGCACTTCAGCTACTTCCAAGCATTTGGCAAGTAGCAAGAATTAATTGAAGTCCATAGCATCCAGTACTTATGACATTAAGAGAAAAATTCCAGCATACTCGATCTTATTAAGAAGTAAAGAAGCCTAAAAATACACTTGAAACTGGTACTTGTATCTGCTATAGAACAAAGCGCAGACCCCTAATTATTAGAAGGGAAAATGAGGCATTTGATTTTTCTCCAGATTGAGAAATCTCTTCTACTTCTTTGAGAAGCATATGGTGAGTTGTCTTCATCTCATTATCATTATTTGGGGCAGAAAGTTTCTGCAAAGTGAGTAGGGCAAACTTTGTGATAAATTTGCTGTTCTCTTGGGGCTGGGATTTCAATACTCTTCCAATCATTAGGTTGATAATATTAAGGGAAAACTTCACTTTACACCCTTGAATTACCACTAGATTTGACAAGCCCTCCAAATTTTAAAACCTCTCAATTTGAACTACTAAATCAGATTTAGCCGTTAACTTCTAACGACAATACCTAAAAGACCAAAATATATTTGATTTCGTTTTTTTTAGAACTCTTGGAATTAAGGGTAAATTTAGAATTTTATAAAAAATTCGGGGTATAAACGTCATTGTCTCACTTTTAGCATTTAAAATATGATGGATCAAGGGATTCTACTGGACTACAATTGAAAGTTCAGGGGTTTAAATTAAGAGGTTTTGAAGTTTTGAGGCTTGTCAAATCGTGTGATAATTCAAAGGTCTAAGTGAAGTTATCCCTAATATTAACGTTATTGTGTTTTTTTATTGACTAACCATCTCAAATTTTCAGTTTGATTTCATTAATAGCCTGAGCTTTAAATCTTAGTTTGTATTTCAAGGACAGGTTCTTACCCTGTTTCTTATGTACAGATGATACTAAGTGCTGTCTACATTGTCAGCTCAGTTGACATTATTCCAGAAGGTATGTTGTTGCTACTTGTACATCTTATTTGTTGAATTCTTGTGGTGGACATGTTTTGGTAACTGAATAAAGGTGATATAATATATCAACTGTACAACAGGAATATTGGGAATAGTTGGGCTCTTGGATGATCTCCTTATACTGCTTATCTTCTTCCTGCGCGTTGCTGCCATTTATCGCTCGGTACTCTATGCTTGTCACAGAGGTTCATGAGCTGTCCTGCTAACATGAAAGAGAAGAGAGTGCAACGGTAGAGATAAAGGAATTCTCCACAGAGACCAGTATTGTTGGTTTTTCTTTTTTCTCTTTTTCGATTTTAGTGGCCTTCACTAAACCTAGATAGGTTTCCTTTCTTTTTCGCCCTTTCTAGCTTCTCTCTGGTTGTTACCGTTGCAATGCAATGGCAAAGCTTGCTTCATCTCACACTTTTTGCAATCAAACGTGGATGTTTCTTTGTGCATGGGCAAAAAATCATTCTTTTATGTGAGTTTGTAATAATGTTGTGTTCATTTTGCTTTATATTATGCAGCAAAGGGAAAAGACGTTACTATAGTACCGTCGAGCACGTCAACAGTATGCTAACATTTTTACAGTAAAATTAGGGCTAACAATTTTTGACACGGTTAGCATTACTTTAAATTTGATTAAGCACAAAACTTATCCAAATAAACGTTACTCTCAAATAGGGTTACCAATAATGTGCCATGAACAATCCAGTTTCATAAATACTGATGTAGGAGTTCATTCTTATGGCTAGTTCTGGAACAACGCTTTATATTGAGGGTGTTATCTTTTGAAAGAGAAGATGGTCCCTGGAAGGATTGTCGAGCATATTATTGAGGTCATTTTATGGATTATTCACTTCGTGTTGCTTATTTCTTTCTGCAATCAGAATCCCACGTTGACATAGAAACTTGGGTTTTAAATTGGAAAAAAAAAAATGATATTCAAAGGTGTGAATTGTCATTGACATATATGAACACTATTTTGAAGCAACATTGGCCATCAAGAGAACCCTCTTCTTAAACATGCTATGTGAAAAACATTATTCCCATTAATACCATGCATCAACAAACTGCATATGCATATGCATAAGCACAATATACAATACATATTGACAAGTTCTTAAAATAATTAAAGCTATAACCAAACCTCTTAGGAGAGAGAAAGAGTTCACTGATAACTAATAAACTTTGAAATCTCCATACCTTGGGTGAGTTTAAGGCTATGTTGCTGCCTCTTTCCAATCACCACTTTGAAGTGACTTTGTTAGTTATTTCTTTGACACACAAAAGTAGAGAAGTGAACATTAAATTTGTATTGAGTGCATTCTACAGCCAGGCCATCGAAAGTCTTACCACAAGAATCACGTGGAGGTGAAGACTTAGTCTTTGAGACAAAAGTGAGAGGGTATTGATGATCATCTTTGATTGCGAAAGTACTTCTAAACTTAATTTATAGTTATATTCCTAAAATGCATTGGGAATGAGCAGGGAAGTCGCATTCTGCACAATAATAAAACCATTGATTTAGATCTCTTTTTTTTTTTTTTTTCGCAAATTAGACAATAGTATTCTTCACAATGATCTTCATCAGTGTAGTTGAGCTTGAAGAGATGATCATCATATATGTGCCTAGCTATGAAAGGAAGAGTTGCATGATAAGTGCTAAAATATTCATATTTTCAGCCCTTAACTTGCATGTTTTAATCCTTTGGTTTTACTTAATTAGGCCATTTTAATTTCTTTTTGTGTTTTTCATACTTTTACAGGCTTTTGGAAGAAAAATGAAGTAAAACTAGGTGATTTGAGCTCAAAAGAGAAAATGGAGACAATTGTAGCTCCCTGTTATTGCGACCAATCGCAGGGTACCTGCGATCGAGCGCAAGCCAGAAGAAGGAACGATCGCAAACCTGCGATCGAGCGCAGACGGGCTGCGATCGAGCGCACCCGTGCGCATGAGACTTATCAAGTGGTGGCTGGATTGACATTATTTCCATATTAGGGTTTTCCAACTCCAATTTGTAATAGGTCTCAAAACCCTACGAAATCCTTAAGTTTACTACTTTGTCTAGGACTTCTAAAGCCTATAAATAGACCCTTAAGCCTCTAGAATAGATAGACTTTGTAAGGAGAAGAATAGGAGCTCTTTAAGTTCAAGTCTCGGGTTTATTCTTTCCCTTTCTTTTATTTTATTTTATAAAGATGTTTAACATCAACTTTATGTGTAGCTAATTTAATTAGTAGGGCTTGATTGATGCCCTAGTTGTGTTTTGTTAATATTTCAATATTGGTGCCTTTGTGATGATCTTGTTGTGCTATTTAACTTGATTAATACCTACTTGCATGAATTCCTCATATGTGTGTGCCTGATCAACATATGCATAAGGTACGGACTAGTTAGTTAAATCAATTTGGATGGCCGAGTCCTGAGTTTAACGTAAGTAACAAAAGAAATCCACGCCGGGTTCTTAGGTTAATCAACATGGGGAACTGGGAGTATATGCCTTGCCCTAGGCCTCGTGTGTTTGTCGATTTTCATAGAATATATGCCTTCCAAAGGAACAACTTAGTATAAATCATGCTAAATCCCTTAGGAATGAAAAGAGTTAGAGTATACGCCATGCCTAACTTGTTGCTTAGGGAAATCTATAGCCTTAGGAGTATACAACATGCCCTAAGGTTGACAAACATTAGATATGCAAAACTTGATCAAAGCATTGGCATATTGTTATAGTAGCCAAATATAATTAGCCAAATATCATCACTTCAACAATCAATCCTTGTTTTACTTTTGCTTAAGGAATCTATTTTTAAACATAAATTCAGCAATCCTCGTGGGAATGATCTTGTACTTACACTATATACTACTATGTTGACCTTGTGCACTTGCAGATAAAACGTACAATTATTCACCTATTAATTTAGGTAGATTTTTGCACAACATTGCACATTCAAGACCCATGGCAAAATCGCAACTAGTGCATACAAACTTGCTAGCTTGTTTACTGTGATAAATGGCATTACAAACGTGACATCTTTTATTAGAATTACTAGCAAGGAAGAGGGAGTGTTGATGACCTTCATGTTTCAAGGTTTCTGAAATTGAACAACATTGAAGGTGAAGGTCGAAATTACACCCATCACATCTATAAGCAAAGCCATGGCGTTGATTTCTACAAGCATCACAACTGAACAATCCATTATTGTAAGACACCTGTGAGATGAGGGTGAGCTGGTGTTGGTGAAGTATGTGTTGCTTCTTTCTTGGTAGCTGAGCACATCTACTGTGGAGAAAGAAGTTGCAGTGCGTACAACTGTAAAACAAGGTGGAGATGAATTCCATACAACCATCACAAAACTTAACATCCGTGAGCTCCTCATTGCCAATAAATAAATCATGCTGATGGCTAAAATGTTGTATTTGCGTCACTCCTTCAACCTCCATAACATCAGTCACTAAATCATCGGATACCCTGGGCAAGAACATGAGAATTTCACTTTCTCCATCTTCAAATGCACATTCCAAGTGAGCCACGTAACCACATTCTTGACAATAATAGGTTGCATACTTTATTTTCACCTATTGATAGCAAAGTCTACAGAATATGCTGTTGTCCAAGTGCTCTTTAACTTGACCAAGAGAATAGGTGAGAGGGAGAGAGTGATGATGTTTTAAAATTGAGATGATACATAAAAATCGAGCACATTTACTGTGAATCAAGAGTTGACAGATGCTACATAATGAGGGTAACTCCTTGGCTTCCTCACCACAAGCGCTACAAGTGAATTGGTTCTTCTGAAAGAAGGGGATGAATACATGTTGGCAACATGTATTCCCGAGATGGATACATTGGTCAAGTCGAGACCAATAACATGTCCCTCATTACAGGTTATGCCTTCCTAAGAGCAGCAATCAACACTTCGATTCCACTTAACAAGTTTTGTGGACATAGTAAGATCGAATGTAAGGTTGTTCTTAAGTTGCAGCAACAAGGACTTCTGATTGCTACTACATTGGCCAGACAACCCAAAGACAGAAATGGTGAGGAAAAGTGAGTAAATGGCCATCAAGAAAAGCCTCGATAAGACTGCAGGAAGTCTCATTAATGAAGGCTATTACAAGACATAACCTTACAATAATAAAGAATCGAAGAGGTTGTTGCCTAATTTCTTTCGAGTGTGATTAAATTTATAGATGGGGGTTGTGGCTCCGAGTAGCTCTGATCATGAGCATGCTGAAAATATAATGGTTCCACTAACACGACTCTTTGACTTGTAACTTTGAGTCGTTTGTGCCCGACCAAGAAGAAGAAGTAAGAGAAGATGATCTTATAGATCAAGCACCATTATTTGATCTTATATAAGTATGAATTTCTTTCAAATTTCTTTCCCTTTCCGAGTGCTTTGTGAGGTTTACTTGGCTCCTGGCAATATGTTTTGAATCATTGGTCTTCCATTACAAGTGGAGTTGACCCAAGTGGTCAAAAAGTAGAACATTGGGTCATAGAAAACAGAAAAAGAGGGATGTGGAAGATAAGTGGTGGTGGGAAATCGGGCTCCATTTAGTGCATTTTGGAAGATAATATTGTCCATTTGTTTTTTGGACAAAATGTTTTAGACAAATATATCGTCCTCTTATTTATCTACTTTTATTTTTATTTTTTTGAAATCAACAAATATACTCTCTTAATTGCACTAAATGGATACTCTTTAAGAAAGTTGAAATTGAGAGGATCCGTTTCTAGCCAAACCTTCTATTGAGAAACTTCAATGCTCAAACGTCAGGCAGATCGTCTTATTATTTCCGTTTATAAGTGTTTCTATTACACTGCATCCTTTTTATTCTTTTTCTATCCCATCTGACCTTTCAGTGAATTTGATGTAGCGTGACTTAGTGGACTATAACGAAGAACATCAATAAGTAGCGGATAAATACTTTTAGATCTTAATTCTATCAATGATCTAAGAAATCCCCAGGTTGACAAAAGCTAGATACTCTTTTGGTTTTGAAGGAAAAGAAAGAAGAACGCTCAACTCTGAGGTTTCTTATTCAACAAAATCAATAATCAACATAAACTCTTTTTCTCTAGAGGCTATAAGCATATATTTATAGCCCAAAACTGTAAACCTGATAAAATATGACATAAATACTTTCAAAACCCTAAACCTAATAAAATAACAAAATAAAGACTTCTAAAACTTTAAGCCTGATAAAATAACAACATAAAGTTGGCTAAAAAATAAACAAACTGACGGCGCCCGTCCAGACGGCCACGACACTTAAACGACAAAAACATAAAATAACATATGGGATAGGAATACACTCCGATCTACATCAGAATCCCTTAGAAATCTCTAGTCTCTTGAGAAAATATAACAAATAATTCTTTTCTTTTCCATTTTCACCCTTTTACACCTTTCAGTATTACTAAGGCTTGATAGAAAAACGTTGTGAAAATGCTGCTAAACCTTACGAGATATATATATTATGATCAAATCTCCATTTGCTGCTCTAAGAATATAGAGCCATAACTTTCACAATTTCCATTTTCAACTTCTCTGTAAATTCAATAAGGTAGCAGCGAACAAGTAATGCTACTTTTCACACCCATTACCGGTTGATATTGTGTGCATGTTTTAAGTAATTGATATGAGAAGCCCTTTAATACACGCCACAATAACTGGTATAAAATGTGAAAAGAGTAGCATTACTCTGCTGTAAACAAGAGCCAAAAAAGTACCGGGAAAACAAATACCCAAGCTATTAATTTACACCTTAAATTTGCCATCTCCAAGCCCTAATGATACTGTTAATTATCTATTACACAACTGTTACTAAATTTCAGCACAAACTATACATGACAATACCATGCACAGGAAATGCAGATATTATAATACCAATTTTCCAATTTAATAAATTAAGGAAATAATGATTCTTTACATCTTTTGCTTTTACAAAATGAAAAACTTACAAACTGTTAGAGCACCTCCTCATACCATGCCCCGTGAAGATTGCCCGACACAACTGCCACCACAATTAGCACTTTAGCTGCTTCCAAGCATTTGGCAAGTAGCAAGAATTAATTGAAGTCCATAGCATCCAATACTTATGTCATTAAGAGAAAAATTCCAGCATACTCGATCTATTAAGAAGTAAAGAAGCATAAAAATACACTTGAAACTGGTACCTGTATCTGCTATAGAACAAAGCGCAGACCCCTAATCATTAGAAGGGCAAATGAGGCATTTGATTTTTCTCCAGATTGAGAAATCTCTTCTACTTGTTTGAGAAGCTTATGGTGAGTTGTCTTCATCTCATCATCATTATCTGGGGCAGAAAGTTTCTTCAAAGTGAGTAGGGCAAACTTTGTGATAAATTTGCTGTTCACTTGGGGTTGGGATTTCCCAATCATTAGGTTGATAATATTAAGGGAAAACATCACTTTACACCCCTGAATTACCACTAGATTTGACAAGCCTTCCAAATTTTATAACCTCTCAATTTGAACCTCTGAACTTTCAATTGCAGTCAATTTGAACTACTAAATCAGATTTAGCCGTTAACTTCTAACGACAATACCTAAAAAGACCAAAATATATTTGATTTTGTTTTTTTAGAACTCTTGGAATTAAGGGTAAATTTAGAATTTTATAAAAAAATTCGGGGTATAAACGTCATTGTCTCACTTTTAACGTTTAAAATATGATGGATCAAGGGGTTCAAATGGACTACAATTGAAAGTTCAGGAGTTTAAATTGAGAGGTTTTGAAGTTTTGAGGCTTGTCGAATCGTGTGATAATTCAAGAGTCTAAGTGAAGTTATCCCTAATATTAACGTTATTGTGTTTTTTATTGACTAACCATCTCAAATTTTCAGTTTGATTTCGTTAATAGCCAGAGCTTTAAATCTTAGTTTGTATTTCAAGGACAGGTTCTTACCCTGTTTCTTATGTACAGATGATACTAAGTGCTGTCTACATTGTCAGCCCGGTTGACATTATTCCAGAAGGTATGTTGTTGCTACTTGTACATCTTATTTGTTGAATTCTTGTGGTGGACATGTTTTGGTAACTGAATTAAGGTGATATAATATATCAACTGTACAACAGGAATATTGGGAATAGTTGGGCTCTTGGATGATCTCCTTATACTGCTTATCTTCTTCCTGCACGTAGCTGCCATTTATTGCTCGGTACTCTATGCTCGTCACAGAGGTTCATGAGCTGTCCTGCTAACATGACAGAGAAGAGAGAGCAACGGTAGAGATAAAGGAATTCTCCACAGAGACTAGTATTGTTGGTTTTTCTTTTTTCTATTTTCCTATTTTAGTGGCTTTCACTAAACCTAGACAGGTTTCCTTTCTTTTTCGCCCTTTCTAGCTTCTCTCTGGTTGTTACCGTTGCGATGCAATGGCAAAGCTTGCTTCATCTCACACTTTTTGTAATCAAACGAGGATGTTTCTTTGTGCATGGGCAAAAAATCATTCTTTTATGTGAGTTTGTAATAATGTTGTGTTCATTTTGCTTCATATTATGCAACAAAGGGAAAAGACGTTACTATAGTACCGTCAAGCACGTCAACAGTATGCTAACATTTTTTTAGTAAAATTAGGGCTAACAATTTTTGACACGGTTAGCATTACTTTAAATTTGATTAAGCACAAAACTTATCCAAATAAACGTTACTCTCAAATAGGATTACCAATAATGTGCCATGAACAATCCAGTTTCTAGATGCTGACTGAGCACCATGGTATGATCAAGATATATATAATTAACTAGGAGTAAAACTTTTTAATAGCCTGTTATACGACTGTCATGTAATTGACATGACATGGCCGTAAAACTTACCGCCTCATTTTAAATGGTTGACTTTTACTATAACAATTAGATAGCAATTTATTAAATAACATTAATCATCAGCTAAAATTCTTAGCTGGAGATTTATTAGATTTATTGTACTATTTGTTGGTGAAATAAAATTCAAAGGAATTTCATAAATACTGATGTAGGAGTTCATTCTTATGGCTAGTTCTGGAACAACGCTTTATATTGAGGGTGTTATCTTTTGAAAGAGAAGATGGTCCCTAGAAGGATTGTCGAGCATATTATTGAGGTCATTTTATGGATTATTCACTTCGTGTTGCTTATTTCTTGCTGCAATCAGAATCCCACGTTGACATAGAAACTTGGGTTTTAAATTGGAAAAAAAAAAAGAAAGAAGAAAATGATATTCAAAGGTGTGAATTGTCATTGACGTATATGAATACTATTTTGAAGCAACATTGACCATCAAGAGAACCCTCTTCTTAAACATGCTATGTGAAAAACATCATTCCCATTAATACCATGCATCAACAAACTACATATGCATAAGCACAATATACAATACATATTGACAAGTTCTTAAAATAATTAAAGCTATAACCAAACCTCTTAGGAGAGAGAAAGAGTTCACTGATAACTAATAAACTTTGAAATCTCCATACCTTGGGTGAGTTTAAGGCTATGTTGCTGCCTCTTTCCAATCACCACTTTGAAGTGACCTTGTTAGTTATTTCTTTAACACACAAACTAGAGAAGTGAACATTAAATTTGTATTGATTGCATTCTACAGCCAGGCCATCGAAAGTCTTACCGCAAGAATCGCATGGAGGTGAAGACTTAGTCTTTGAGACAAAAGTGAGAGGGTATTGATGATCATCTTTGATTGCGAAAGTACTTCTAAACTTAATTTATAGATATATTCCTAAAATGCATTGGGAATGAGCAGGGAAGTTGCATTCTGCACAATAATAAAACCATTGATTTAGATCTCTCTTTTTTTCGCAAATTAGACAATAGAATTATTCACAATGATCTTCATCAGTGTAGGTGAGCTTGAAGAGATGATCGTCATATATGTGCCTAGCTATGAGAGGAAGAGTTGCATGATAAGTGCTAAAATATTCATATTTTCAGCCCTTAACTTGCATGTTTTAATCCTTTGATTTTAATTAATTAGGTCATTTTAATTTCTTTTTGTGTTTTTCATACTTTTACAGGCTTTTGGAAGAAAATGAAATAAAACTAGGTGATTTGAGCTCAAAAGAGAAAATGGAGACAATTGTAGCTCCCTGGTACTGCGATCAATCACAGGGTACCTGCGATTGAGCGCAATACCCGAGAGGACACAGCATCGAACAGGCCAGGAGCGATCGAGCGCTTGCTAGAAGAAGGAACGATCGCAGACCTGCGATCGAGCGCACACGGGCTACGATCGAACGCACCCGGGCGCAGGAGACTTATCAAGTGGCGGCTGGATTGACATTATTTCCATATTAGGGTTTTCCAACTCCAATTTGTAATAGGTCTCAAAACCCTACGAAATCCCTAGGTTTACTACTTTGTCTAGGACTTCTAAAGCCTATAAATAGACCTTTAAGCCTCTAGAATATATAGACTTTGTAAGGAGAAGAAGATGAGCTCTTCAAGTTCAATTCTTGGGTTTATTCTTTCCCTTTCTTTTATTTTATTTTATGAAGATGTTTAACATCAACTTTATGTGTAGCTAATTTAATTAGTAAAGCTTGATTGAAGCCCTAGTTATGTTTTGTTAGTATTTCAATATTGGCGCCTTTGTGATAATCTTGTTGTGCTACTTAACTTGATTAATACCTGCTTGCATGAATTCCTCATATGTGTGTGCTTGATCAACATATGCATGTGGTACGGACTAGTTAGTTAAATCAATTTGAATGGCCGAGTCCTGGGTTTAACATAAGTAACAAAAGAAATCTACGCCGGGTTCTTAGGTTAATCAACATGGGGAACCGGGAGTATATGCCATGCCCTAAGCCTCGTGTGTTTGTCAATTTTCATAGAATATATGCCTTCCTAAGGAACAACTTAGTAGAAATCATGCTAAATCTCTTAGGAATGAAAAGAGTTAGAGTATACGCCATGCCTAACTTGTTGCTTAGGAAAATCTATAGCCTTAGGAGTATACGACATGCCCTAAGGTTGACAAACATTAGATATGCGTAACTTGATCAAAGCATTGGCATATTGTTATATTAGCTAAATATAATTAGTGGTGGATATCAAAGCCCTACCCTTTATTATCATCACTTCCACAATCAATCCTTGTTTTGCTTTTGCTTAAGGAATCTATTTTTAAACATAAATTCAGCAATCCTTGTGGGAATGATCTTGTAGTTGCACTATATACTACTATGTTGACCTTGTGCACTTGCAGGTAAAACGTACAATTATTTACCTATTAATTTGGGTAGATTTTTGCACAACATTGCACATTCAAGATCCATGGCAAAATCGCAACTAGTGCATACAAACTTGCCAGCTTGTTTACTGTGATATGTGGCATTGCAAACGTGACATCTTTTATTAGAATTAATAGCAAGGAAGAGGGAGTGTTGATGACCTTCAAGTTTCAAGGTTTTTGAAATTGAACAACATTGAAGGTCAAGGTCGAAATTACACCCGTCACATCTATAAGCAATGCCATGGTGCTGACTTCTATAAGCATCACAACTGAACAATCCATTATTGTAAGACACCTGTGAGATGAGGGTGAGCTGGTGTATGTGTTGCTTCTTTCTTGGTAGCTGAGCACATCTACTGTGGAGAAAGAAGTTGTAGTGCGTACAACTGTAAAACGGGGTGGAGATGAATTCCATACAACCATCACAAAACTTAACATCCGCGAGCTCCTCATTGCCAATAATTAAATCATGTTGATGGCTAAAATGTTGTATTTGCGTCACTCCTTCAACCTCCATAACATCAGTCACTTAATCATCGGATAACCTAGGCAAGAACATGAGAATTTCACTTTCTCCATCTTCAAATGCACATTCCAAGTGAGCCACGTAACCACATTCTTGACAATAATAGGCTGCATACTCTGTTTTCACCTTTTGATAGCAAAGTCTACAGAATATGCTGTTGTCCAAGCGCTCTTTTACTTGACCAAGAGAATAGGTGAGAGGGAGAGAGTGATGATGTTTTAAAATTGAGATGATGTGTGGAAATCGAGTCCATTTACTGTGAATCAAAAGTTGATAGATGCTACATAATGAGGGTAACTCCTTGGCTTCCTCACCACAAGTGCTACAAGTGAATTGGTTCTTCCGAAAGGAGGGATGAATACATGTTGGCAGTCGTCAATGTTATTAATTTGCGGGCAGGTGGCGGCACACGTGATATCAAGACACTACAAGAATTTAGGTCTTTAGGGGCGACTTCGAGTGGACGCTAAAAGTCCTAAAGTGGACACTGTTAACAACAACGTCGACTTTTGGACTTTTAGCGACCACTAGGACCAAACGGATGTTTGAACGAACCTTTAATTTGTTTGAAGTTTGATCGATCATTTGATCCTATCACGATCGATCAAATATCTGATAATTTATATAAAATAAATAATGACATACTATCAGAGGTAAATTTTTGGGAAATAATATTTTAATGCCAAATCCTAATAGAAGGAGATATTGCATCAAATTATATGTTCGATGAGTCAAATATTAAATATGTTTTTATTATTAAAATATTAACTACAAATTTAAAGTTAATAAATTTTTTTGTATAAAAGATCATTAATGTGATATTTATCTTATAATTAATTATTAGCTTAAATTTTTAAGATATATAGTAATTTAACATTTTAACGCCAAACCCGAATGGAGGAGGATATTGCATCAAATTCGATGTTCGAAGGGTGAAATTTTCTTGAACTTGTCACTATTGATTTAACTAATATATAAAGATAATACAAAATCCAAAGAGTTTAATAGATCATTTGATCGCATTACGATCGATCAGACTAATGTACTAGTATCGATCAGAATTGATCTTATCAGATGTTCGATTGAACTTTCAATCATGTCAAATTCTATTAATTGTATCACGATCAATATAACTAATACACTAATATAATATAAAATGCTTAGAGTTGAACTGAATGTTCGATCGAACTAATTTTTCATTTTTTATTAGAGTTTAATTTTTCATTTTCTAAAATGAAAAATTAATTTTAATTTTATAAAAGTTTTAATTTCAAATTAAGACAAAATTTCTAATTTTATAAAAGTTTTGACGATATAAAAGACATTTTATCATTTTTAGATGTTCAATTGAACCTATAATCTTCTAGTTTTATTTGTTTTTATTTATTTATTTATTTTTTTACAAGGTCTTTAGCGTCCACTATAGTGGACGCTAATACTCACTTTTTAGCGTCTACTTTCAAAGTGGACGCTAATAATATACTTTCAGCGTCCACTTTGAGTGGACGCTATTGAGCTTGGATTTTATTTATTTTTATTTTTTTACAAGTTCTTTAGCGTCCACTCTAATACTCACTTTTTAACGTCCAATTGCAAAGTGAACGCTAATAATGAATCTTCAGTGTCCACTTTAGTGGACGCTATTGGGCATCTATTTTATTTATTTACTTATTTTTCTACCTAGTCTTTAGGGTCCACTAAAGTGGACCCTAATACTTAAGTATTAGCGTCCACTTTCAAAGTAGACGCTAATAATGGGTCTTTAGCGTCCACTTTTAGTGGACGCTATAGGGCATCTATTTTGTTTTATTTTTTTATTTATTTTTCTACCTAATGTTTAGGGTCCACTAAAAAATACTTAAGTATTAGCGTCCACTTTTAGTGGACGGTATTGGGCATCAATTTTATTTTATTTTAATTTTTCTATCTAATCTTTAGGGTCCACTAAAGTGGACGCTAATAATGGGTCTTCAGCGTCCACTTTTAGGGGACGCTATTGGGCATCTATTTTTTTTTTTTTTTTTTAATTTTTCTACCTAATCTTTAAAGTGAACCCTAATACTTAAGTATTAGCATCGACTTTGAAAGTGGACACTAATAATGGGTGGACGCTATTGGGCATCTATTTTATTTTTATTTTTTATTTTTTTTCCTAATTTTTAAAGTGGACCATAATACTTAAGTATTAGCATCCACTTTCAAAGTGGACGCTAATAATGGGTCTTCAGCGTCCACTTTTAGTGGACGCTATTGGGCATCAATTTTTTTTTTTTTAATTTTTTTTTTTTTTTTTCTACCTAATGTTTAGGGTCCACTAAAGTGGACCCTAATACTTAAGTATTAGCGTCCACTTTGAATAATGGGTCTTCAGCGTCCACTTTTAGTGGACGCTATTGGGCATCAATTTTTTTTTTCTTTCTTTATTTTTTTTTTCTACCTAATGTTTAGGGTCCGTTAAAGTGGACCCTAATAATTAAGTATTAGCGTCCACTTTGAATAATGGGTCTTCAGCGTCCACTGTTAGTGGACGCTATTGGGCATCAATTTTATTTTTTTTTAATTTTTATTTTTATTTGTCTATCAAATCTTTAAGGTCCACTAAAGTGGACCCTAATACTCAAGTATTAGCACTAATAATGGGACTTCAGCGTCCACTAAAAGTGGACGCTATTGGGCATCTATTTTATTTTTTATTTTTCTACCTAATCTTTAAAGTGGACGCTAATAATGGATCTTTAGCGTCGATTTTTAGTGGACGCTATAGGGCATCTATTTTATTTTTATTTTATTTTTATTTTTTTATTTTTCTACCTAATGTTTTGGTCCACTAAAGTGGGCCTTAATACTTAAGTATTAGCGCCCACTTCGAATAATGGGTCTTCAGCGTCCACTTTTAGTGGACGCTATTGGGCAACAATTTTATTTTATTTTTTTAATTTATTTTTTTATTTTTCTACCTAATCTTTAGGGTCCACTAAAATGGACCCCAATACTTAAGTATTAGCATCCACTCTCATAGTGGGCGCTATCGATCTTTTATTTGATTTTTTTTATTTTTTATTTTTTATTTTTTGCCAGCTTTTAGCGTTGGTTTGTTGACGCTAAAAGTTTTTTTTGGCCGCTTATATTTTTCCCGCCTCTTGAATAATTCCCGCGTGTATATTAGGGTCGAGTGATTAGAGTGGACGCTAATATTCATCTTTTCGGTCGGCTATTAACGTCCACTTTGTTGTGGATGCTAATACTTAACTATTAGGGGCGATTTTCAAAAGTCGCCCATAATAGTTGAGTATTAGGGGCGACTTTGTAATTGCCCCTAGTAAGTCGCCCTTGATGAATAAATTTCTTGTAGTGAGATTAAAATTGCACTCATTGCAACGGTAGAAGGGGTATCTATTGCAGTTTTTACCGCAAACATTACAATATCTGTAATCTGGCTCCACAAGAACAAGGGTGTGGTTTGGGTGGAAGGGGTGTTGTTGTATCTCATAAGACAGCTCAATGCATGATGGACGGAGAAGTAAATTGCAATTGGAGGTGGAACATTTGTATCCAGGACCCAAAACTAGCTTCTCGCACCCCAAGCAAACAACGTCTTCCTTGCTATCACTTTTCACTTCTTCAGTGAAGATCAAGCGATCATGCTCAAACCCGATGTGAAAAAGAAGGGCTTTGTAATTGGTGGGTGCATTGAGGCATGGTAAATGACACCAGAGGTTTTTATACTGGTGTTCAAAAGCGGGACCTAATATCGGTTTTTGGCACACCACACAAACAACTTTATCATCATTTCTCACCTCACTTACATCCAAGGCTGAATTGTACCAGACACGTCTTAGAAAATGTTCCAAGGCTTGCTCCATCTCCATCTGTGTGTTAGTTAGGATCCGGTCCGACACTTACACGCTCACACAAAGGACAAGTGGTTAGTAATGGGATTTGTGTTGTGGAGTGGAGTGGAGGCAAAATATTGGTGAAGACGAGCAAACAAATTAATTGTGTTTTTCGTAATTATCAAGTACCGGTATATATATATTCTGCCACATCTTTCTGCTTTTTGATATTCTTGCATTGCCTCAATTCCATTCTGCCAAGTAACTTCCGAGGTGACAATAGGTAAAGATTTTTCACGGTCCATTGAAAGCAAAATAAAAGATATAACTTGTTTATGGAGTAAGTTATAAGCTACCTAATCATTATCTTGTGAGGAGAGAAAATGATATTCTAATTTTGATTGCTTCTTTCTTTTCACAATTCTTAATTTTTTTACTAATTAAGTTTCTATTTTCTTTTAATTTTCTTCAAATTCTAGTTTTTTAGAAAAAAATTCTGTTTTATTTTTATTTCATAAATGCTATTTAGTAAACCCTTTCATATGTATTGCTCCTTGATCTATCGCAATGATTATTAAAGAAAAAAGTCTAAATATCTTCCTCAAATTATCATCTTATTGACAATGTCCTATGTATCAAAACTACAAAAACATTGTCAATGACCCCCTAATGACGAAACTACACTTAGTAAAATTTAAAAAAAAAAAAAAAAAAAAAAAAAAAAATCCAAGGAGTGGCCGAATTTAAAAATAATAAAAAAAATTATAAAATTTCGATTTTTTTATAAAAATTGAAATTTTTTCGTTTTTTATTTTATAATTTTTAAAAAATAAAAAAACTTCCGTTTTTTTTTTTAAAAAAAAAATTACGTTTTAAATTTTTTTTTTCTTTTTTTAAAACAGAATTAAAAAAAAAATATATCTTTTTTTTAAAAAAAAAATAAAATTGTCCATTTAAAAAAATCGTTTTTTTTTTAAATAAATAAATAATTATTTTCAATTACAATTTTCTTTTTTAAAAAATTATTATTATAATTTTTTTTTATATTTTTTGAATTTATAGAGGTATTTTTATCTTATTGAGAAATATATAACGACATTTTTATCTTTTTGCTAGCATTGGAGGGACATTGACAATATTTTGGTAGTTTAGAGGGGACATTGTCACAATTAAAAGTTTGGAGGCACATTGTCAATTGAATGGTAATTTGAAGAGGTACATGGACTTTACCCATTATTAAAAGTTGGGAAAAGGTTAGAAAAAAAAAAAAAAAACAATTTCAAAGGCCAAGAGCGTATGAATGGTCTGGATGACCAACGCTTCATTCAAAGGCTATGCTTATTCTATGCATTCGTATTAATTAATGAATGAAAGAAAAATTTGGGTGTAGGTGAATGCAAATTAGAGAGGAAATAATTTTATTTATACTTAGTGAATACTACTTGTCTTTATCTGTCCACCTTCTTTTGAGCCCCTACTTGCGAGTAACTGCAATATTTATGGTTACATTTAAATAAAATAGTTATAATTGATCTCTTTTATATACTTTTTTTAATTTTAATTTTTAAAAAAAAAACCTTCGGAATAAGATAAAGTCTCGACTTGGCTTTCACTTTCCACAAGGCAAGCAAATTGTCTTTGTATATATTTTGCCATCTCTTTCAGATTTGAGATAGATTTATAGTATTGCCCAAATTCCAATCCTTTGTACCAAGTAACATCCCATCTTGTGAAGAAAGCTAAAGATTTGCATTGAAAAAATTGAATCCTTTGTGTCAAATAACTTCTCATGTGAAAAGCTAAAGATTTGCATGGTCCATTGGAGTCCACTATTTTATACAAAGTTGCTTCTTTTCATACTCTAGTTGAAGAAGAAAAAGAAAGAAATAACTTGTATATGGAGTAAGTAATAAATTCCAACTTCTGTCTTTTAAGCTAAGCAAACATATATACCTTTTGAGGAGGTGAAAGTATATATTCTAATTTTGATTTATTGGTAAGGTATATATTTTGTCAACTTTTTTAGATTTTGGGATAGTAGAGGCAAAAGCAAAAGACTTGGCAGAATTCCAATCCTCTATGCCAAGTAATTTCCTTGGTGAAAAGAACAAAAGATTTTCATGGACCACTAAAGCCTATTTTTTTGTGCAAAGTAATTGTTTCTTTCTAGTTGGACAAGAAAAGAAAGAAATAACTTGTACATGCAGTAAGTAATAGATTCTAAATTCTAATTAACTTTCAATCTACGTACGTACACATATCACATATCTTGTGAGGAGGAAAAATGATGTTCTAATTTTGTTTGCTTATTTCTTTTCACAATTCTAAACTTCCCTTTCAATTCTATTTTTTTTTTTAATTTTTATTCAAGTTCATTTTTTTTTTAAAATGAAAAAAAAATAAATAAATTCTCGGTTTTAAGTTCTTTTCTGGGAGTAACAATTGCTGCTTGTTATTTTATTTTATATTTTTTTTGTATGTAACAATGGCTTGTTATTTTTATTTTTTTTGTAAGATCAATGGCTTGTTATTGGATGGCCTTGAAATGGAAAGATGATACTTTTTTTAATGGATTTCTTAAACTAAATTTGACATCCGATTTGTAAGGTATGAACTCACGATCTTTATCTCTGATATTGTATGTTAAATCACAACTTATTTCAAAAGATTAAGTTTATAGGAAGAGTTAAATTTAATTATTTAATTTATATTCTAATAGAATCTACAATTACTATATCTTATTCTAGGACTACTTATTCTTGCTTTATCCAATATTCAATTCTATAATGTTTAGGGGCAAAACTAGCAATTAGAGTTTGGAAGAGGGTGCAAAATTAAAAAAATAAATAAAAATAAAAATTAGGGGGTAAAATTTGAATTTTTTTTTTAAATTTAAAGGTAATTTTTAAGATTGTCATGGTAAGTGGTAATGTATATATTCTAGCTGCTACCTTTTTTAGATTTGTCATAGATTTGTATTGCCCTAATTCCAATCCTTTGTACATGGTAACTTTCCAGCTACTGAAAAAGTTAAAGATTTGCATGGCCTATTGAAGTCCACTATTTTGTGCAAATTTAATTCTCTTCGGTTGTAGAAGAAAAAGAAAAAGAAAGAAATAACTTGCATATGGAGTAACTAATACATGCCAACTTCCAACTTCTACGCAAACATATATATTTTGTGAGGAGGAGAAAGTATATTATATTTTTATTTGCTTATTTATTTTCACAATTCTTAACTTTTTTCTTTTATATTCTATTTTTTATCTTCAACTTCTATTTTATTTGTTTTTTTTTTTTGTTTTTTTTTTTTTTTTTTTTTTTTGTGATACAGTGTCATTTGTTTATTATGAGGGAAATTAGATTATTCATTTAAAGTTTGCGATTTTGAGCCTTTTTGATAACTATCGAATTAGTTTCATACAAATATCATTATGCACTATTTCTTACTCATATATATTTCTGCAGATTGATCGTAGATTAGTAGATTAATTGTACGTTTAGCCCTTACTTCATGTTTTGTAGAGATCCACTTGCCACATAAGAAATATTGTGAGATAATTATGGGATACAAATGTGATTTTTAGATTGCTCTTCATAATTTTTCTTTTAATTAAGTTCTATTTTTTTTTTCTTCAACTTTTAATTTTTTTTTAAAAAAAAACAATTATACTTTATTTTCATTTGATAAATGTTATTTAGTAGATTGTTATACGACTCATTCTAAGTCGTAGTGAAAATTAGGCATTGATTTTTCTTTTGACATGCTATTGTTGATCTAAATGATAACTATCACTGCCACATCATTTCAGTTTTATAGCTGTCATATATTAATCTATTAAATAAAATTATTGTTCTCATTTTTATGCCTTTAAAGTTTGTGAGCCAATTTGATAACTTTAGAATTGGTTTGATACAAATATCATTATTATGCACTATTTCTCACTGATAATTCAGAAAATTAACGGTAGATTAATCGATTAATTAATTGTATAGTCCATGCTTCATGTTTTATATCCAGCAGTACAAGAAGTTCAAATTATAGGGACTTTCACTTATTTAAAAAATTTAATAGCTTCTTCTTCTTTTCGTCCAATAACAATAGCTTGTTATTGGCTGGCCATGAATAGGACCATGACCTGAATTTGACATCAGGACTACTGAGACTTTCTGTATAATAGATTAAAATTTACAAGTTATTGGAGGAAAAATATGTTACATATATAGAGTATAGACGTGTAATTAGTGTTGTTAAAAATAAATAAAAAATAAAAAAAATTCCCTAGAGTTCTGTTCATTTGTTTAGGCACCATCAATGTGTCTTCTTGTGTGTTCAATGTTCAATACGTGTGTTAGATATTTTTAGTGAAGTTTTTTGAGCTTTTTTCCCGATTGGACCATTTTTGCTTTGCACAACTTTATAGATATTGAAAGTGTTTTTTAAGCTCTTAACACGATGGTGTGTTACCACATTTTAGCACAACTATTTTTAGTACTGTTTGACATGAATGTTAATGATAAATATATATAGTTAATTGACCTTAATTACTCATGAGGTGTGATACAGCTACAAGTTAAACTCAATTTTGGCTCAATTTCTAGACCAAATATCTTTTTCTCTAGTTTAAGGCTCTTTTTCTCCTCTACAAGCAGTTTTATTTTATTTTTTTCTTAAACTTAAGAGAAAAGTCGGGCCAAAGTTGAGTTTAAATCGTACATTTATCATTTTCCATTATCCATGGGGACTCCACTATGTAGTTTTGCCACTGCTTACATGCTTTTATTACACCAAAAATATGAGGGTTTTTTTTTTTTTAATTTTTTATTTTTGAAGTGCCAAAACTATGCACATGGGTGTCAAAGGTTAATTTAAATATGAGTAATGTTATGAGAAATGGTTAGTGTCGATATATATATATATATATATTTTTTTTTTCATATTCTCTTACAAATTCAATAGAGCACCCATTAGTTAGATTTGTAGGGTTTATTATTGACTTATGTGGGATCCACATAAATCCACAAATTTAATGATTTATTTGTAAAATGATATGGAAAAAATATTGACAAAATATTAACACCAATCTCTAAATATGGGCAAAATATTTTATGTGCACCGAATGCTATGGTGACCACGTCAACTGTAAAGATAAAATGATTATATACAAGACTCTACTCTTTAAATAAACTAGGTCTAAGTGTCATAATCAGTATTGTTCTATTAACACTAAAAACATCACAACTCCCTTCATCTCATTTTGATTGCTATGAATAGAAAAAAAAAAATTTAAGAAACTTTATAATACAATGGCGTCTTTGGCTACATATCCAAGAGTTCGATTTTCTTTGTTTTTTTTTTTTTTAACCACATGACAGAGAAAAAAAATCAGTTATGTCAGAAATAGAAATTCTCATACAGACTAGGGTTCTAAATTAAAAATAAAAAAAATAAAAAATAAAAAATAAAAGATAAACTTTAACTTGAACACAAAGTAATCAAAGGTGTAAATCATCATTGCTCACGTGTAAGTGAACACTATTTTGAAGCAACATTCACAATATAGAGAACCTTCCCGCGGGCAGTTAAACATTCTAAGAGAAACATCATTAATTCCCATTAATATTATCATACATCAACAAACTCAATATGTATAAGCACAATATACAATACATATATTGACAAGTTTTTGACGAAACTCTATTTTCATGAACTTAATAATTAATAATATAACCAAACCTTTCGGTAGAGAGATAAAGTCCCATTAGCTAATAAACTCCGAAATCTATGTGCCTTGGGTGAGTCTAAGGCCATATTGCTGACTTTCTCCAATCATTACTTCGAAGTGACTTTGTTAGTTATTTCTTTGAGACAAGAATGAAAGTAGTGGATATTGAATTTGCATTGAGCGCATTCTAGGGCCAAGCCATCGAAATTCTTACCGCAAGCATCACATGGACGAGACGACTCGGTCTTTGGAACAAAAGTGAGAGGATGTTGGTGATCATTTTTTACCATGAAAGTACTTCCAAACTTCACGTATGGATATTTTCCGAGAACACACTCGGAATGAGCAGAAAAGTCACATATTGCACAATAATAGAACCAGTGATTTGGATATCTTTCCTTTTCACAAATTAGGCAATAGTATTCTCCGCAATGTTTTTCAGCAATATAGGTGAGCTTGAGGAGATGATCGTCATAATGTTCCTGCCTAGCTACAAGCGGAAGAGTTGCACATTCGAAACCCAATGCGAAATCACACTCAATGCATATAAATATGCCAGGTTTCTCACTAGAAGAGCAATTACAAACATGGCATCTTTGATTAGAATTAATTGCAAGGAAGAGGGAGTGTTGGTGACCTTCATGTTTGAGAGTTTCTGGAATTGAACAACAATGAACGTCAAGGTATAACTCACACCTACACATGTCACATGTATAGGTGAAGCCATGGCGGACATTATCACAAGCATGACAACGAAACAAGCCACCAATGAGAGGTCCTTGTGAGTTGAGGGTGAGCGGGTGATCATGATGTTGGTATCGCTTCCTTTTTGGTAGTTGAGCACATCTAATGTGCAAGAAGAAGTTGCATTGCGTACAACTGTAAAATGGTGTAGATATTAATTTCATACAACCATCACAAAGCTTATCACCCATGAGCTCCTCGTTGCTAAGAATTAAATGATGTTGATCATGACTAAAATGTTTTATCTTTCCAGCCACTTCAACCAACATAGCGTTAGTTGCTAAATCAACAGATTCATGCACCAACTTGAGAAATGCACTTTCTTCATCTTCCAATGCACAATCCAAGTGGGCCACGTAATCACATTTCTGACAACAATAGGCTGCATACTCTGTTTTCACCTTTTGATAGCAAAGTTTACAGAATACGTTGTTGTCCAAGGGCTCTTTGAGTTGACGAAGAGAATAGGTGAGAGTGAGGGAGTGATCATGCCTTGTAATCTTGATGATGCATGAAAATCGGGCACATTTGCCGTGAATCAAGAGTTGACAGGTGGTACATAGGGAAGCTAAGTCCTTGCATTCTTCACCACAAGCTTGACAAGTGAATTGAACTTTGTTAAACAAATAGATGAATGTGTGTTTGCAGTCGTGAGTACAATTAATTCGCAAGGTGGTGGCACATGCTATATCAAGATTGAAATCGCACTCTCCACAACTGTAGAAGACATATGTATTGCAGCTTTTACCGCAAACAGTACAATGTTTCTTCTTTGGCATCATACGATCAAGGGCGTGGTTTGGGTGGAAGGGGTGTTGTATCTTGAGAGGCAGCTTGACACATGATTCATGAAGGAACAAGTTGCATTCCAAGGTGGAGCATTTGAATCCGGGACCCAATGCTGGCTTCTCGCAGCCGTTGCAAACAACGTCCTCCTTGCCATCAGCTTTATGTTCTTTTGTGAAGATCAATCGATCGTGCCCTTTTCCGTAGTGAGAAACAAAGTCTTTGCAGTTGATGGGTGAATTGAGGCACGTTAAATGAAAGAGATGTCTACTCCTGAATGTGAAAGCCCGACCCGATATCGGTTTCCGGCAAGTGTTACAAACAACTTTCTCATCACCATCATTTTCCACCACTGTTCGCTGCACGGACAGTTCCGAGAAGATTTGTTCTATAACTCGTTGAATTTCCATCCCTATTAGAATTTCCATCTCTCTTATTCAGATCCCTTTAATTCTTACACACCCACACAAGAGAGAAATTTATAGTATTCGGATTTGTGAAAGGAAATGCGAACACTAGTGGGTGCCAAAAAAAAACATATATATAAGCCTAGCTGTTTTGTGTTGTTGTGGGAGAGGAAAATTGGTCAAGATTTCTACTTAGTTCTAATCTTTGGAATAACACCAAGTCCTTATAATTCCCAAGTCAAATGGTGTTCAGTTGCCTACAAACAACGCAAGCAAAAGATTTGCTTGCTTTGTAAGATTGGGTCAAACTATAGTTTAATTGGTAAGGTATATATGTTCTATCACCTTTTTGAGAATTGTGATTGTAGGGGCAAAAGCAAGAGACTTGCATTTGGCAGAATTCCAATCCTCTAGGTCAAGTAATTACTTCCTTGGTGGAAAGAACAAAAGATTTGCATGGCCCACTAAAGCCTACTATTTTGTGCGAATTAACTTCTTTCTAGTTGAAGAAGAAAAAAAAAGAAATCACTTGGATATGAAGTACGTAATAGATTCTAACTTCTAATTAACTTTCAATCTACGAAAGTACATACATGTATCTTGTGAGGAGGGAAAAGAATATTATAATTTTGTTTGCTTATTTCTTTTCACAATCCTATAATTCCCTTTTAAGTTCGACCTTTTATTTTATTCGACTTCATTAAAAAAACAAAAAAATCACGGTTTTAAGTTCTTTGACTCACAAGCTATTTACACAACTTTCCTATCTCCAAGTCCTAATGATACTGTTCACTATCTATCTTCAAGTCCTAAATTCAATTGCATTGCGTATTGAATGTCAACACAAGCTAGTGGCCATTGGTAAAAAAGGCAGTTAGGTTTTCTTTCTTTTCTCTCTAGCGCCGTCAGAGAGCAAGAAAGGAAAAAAGCCTGAGGAGGAGGGAAGAACTTGTTCTTCCCTCCTCTCCTCCCCTCTTCTATCCCTCTTTCATCTCTCACCATGTTGCTTCTCACCGGTGATTTATTTTCTCCGGTTATTTCCACCTCTTTTGAGGTCTTATCCGTCGTCTTGTGCGATTTATCCAATCTCATCCAAAAATCACAACTCCAGCATAACCTCTGACATTCCATCGCCCCCTCCGAGCCACGGCAATGGTTTTTTTGTTCAGATTTGTCATGGGTCTCAGATCTTATTTCTTTGAAGCTTGATTTGTCATCCTTCGGCCGCCCTGTAACCCTTTCCTTATTTGTTTAGAAAAAAAAAAAAAAATGCCAACACAAGCTCTACATGATCACAATACTGTGTATATGAATTAATGCAGATATTGTATGAAACCATTTTTCCAATATAGGATCCCGTTTGGTTTATGGAATAGACTCTTGGAATAGAATAGCTATTCCTATAAAATAGTCATTCATTTGTTTGATAGGGGCTATTCCTGGGAATAGTTATTCCTATGGGAATGACTAATCTCATACACAAAGGAATAGCTATTCCACTAAAAAAATGAGTGGAATAGTTATTCCTTATGGAATGAAATAGATTTCCAAAAAATACTTATTATTTTTTATTTTATTTTAACCCTAAAATTTGTTTTTTATTTTTTTTTAAAAAAAAACGAGTTAAAACCAAAATTACCAAAAACCCTACCCTTCTTTTTTGTTTTGTTTTTGTTTTTTTTTTTTTGTTTTTTTTAAAAAGAAGGGTGGGGTTTTTGGTAATTTTGGTTTAACTCCAATTATAATACATATGTTGTTACTAAACTAAGGAATAGGAATAACTATTTCATTCCACTTTCCTCTATTCCTAGTAATAGCTATTCATTTTCCTAATGGAATACTCAATCCACGAACCAAATGAAATGAAGGATATAATGAATTCATTACAAATTTTTCTTCTACAAAATGAAAAACTTACAAACTTTTGAGCACCTCTCTCTCTCATATGTGGGCTCAAACTTCCTTTTAATAGGTGGGGCCTAACACATTAAATATTTCATTTAAATGACAAGGTGAATTGGAAGAAACTGGGTCGTCGAGGCGGCGCCGGTGGCTTGGGGGTGCCAAATGCTTGAGCGGCGCATGCCAGCTATTGAGCGGCAGTACGATGGTGATTTTCTTGTTAAGGAAGGTGATTTAACATTGTATCAAAGCTAGATGATCTGAGTTTGAACCTTGACTCAATCACTTTATCCTCATTTAAATTAAATATTTTATGTGTTGGGCCTTACTTATTAATAGGAAGCGAGTCCACAAGTGAGGTGAGGGGGAGTGTTAAAGTATTAATTAAATGATAAAATTTATATCTTCCTATCAACTTAAGCTTTTAAAAAAAGTGGAGAGTAATTACTTTTTGCCCCCATGAACTACAGTACCCTCCTAAACCCTAATCTAACACATGAAAACAATTTAAAATGAGGGCAAAAGTGGAAGAAAAAAAATTTAAAATGGCATATGACTTGCACATAACCGTTGACCGTCAATTTTACCCCATTTAACTGATGAAAGTGGACTTTTTTTATAAGATGGTAATTTTATAAGGTCAAATATCATTAGTTAGTAGTTGATGGAGAAAAAGCGTCAAGGCGCTGTAGTTCATCTGATTTAACATAATATCAAATGTTAACAAGGCAAGCCCAAGAATTACAGCAAAAATTCTTAGAAACCCAAGAAAAGCTCTGGGATGATTCGGTGCATTGGACGGACTCCTATGCAACTAGTATGGAGTCCCTCGCACGTTGCAATGGAAAACTTTGGAAATTGGCCATAAAAAATATAATTCTAGTTGGTGTGGCAGCTATTTGGTGTTGTTGTGGAGGGAAATTGCAAATTCGTAAAGCTTTCTCCTTATCTAACCTTTTGAAATTGGAATCAGACCAATTCCTTATTTCCAAGTCGAGTGGGTTCACTTGCTTATAACGCAAGCAAATTATTTATGAGGATTGCTGTGGGAACATGATAAGGTATAGGAGGAAAAATGATATTCTAATTTATTATTGCTTATTTCTTTTCATAATTCTAAACATTTATTTTAAGTTTTATTTTTTTTATTTCCTTCAACTTCCTTTTTTTTTTTCTTTAAAAAAAAAAAAAAATCACTGTTTTATTTTCATTTTAGGTGATATAGTGACGCTTGTATATTATGAGGGAAAAATCATGCCTTTAAGGTTTGCAAGCAATATTGATAACCATCGAATTGGTTTCATACAAATATAATTTGTGCACTATTTCTTACTCATATTTCAGCAGATTGACAGTACATTAGTAGATGAATTGTGTAGCCCTTGCTTCATGTTTTATATATATATATATATATACTGGTCCACTGTCGAGACCCAGTCGAAACACAGTTGGAACCCCACTGGGACCTGGTTGAGACTCGGTGAACATTATATATATATATATATACATTTGTGATTTCCTTTACGCACTAAACGCTGGAAAATGTTTTCAAGGAAATCATTTTTCAAAAAACTATTTTTTGTTACAAACATTTTTTGACGGAAAAATATTTTACGTTGAAACAAACAAGTCTAAGTGAAATGTAAAGAAAATTTTATTTTACTTAAATTTTAGAATAATGTTAAATACCATATCACATCCCACTCTTATCCCAAAAGGTGTCAATTCAAAAAAAAAAAAAAAAATGAAGTGTAAATAACTGCATTATTCACATCCGTATGTATTCCCCTATTACAAACAACGCAAAAATATTACAAACAACGCAAAAATATTGCCTTTTAGAGGATTATCGTGGTAACTGTATTGCAATAAAAATCAAAAGACTTGCATTTGGCAGAATTCCAAGTAACTTCAGAAGTGAAAAAAGCAAAAGAAAAAGAACAAATAACTTTTAACTTCTAATTTCCAAGCTATCTAAACATGTCTTGTGAGGAGGTGAAAATATATTCTAATTTTAATTGTTTATTTCTTTTCACAATTCTAAACTTTTCTTTTAAGTTGTATTTTTTATTTTCTTAAACTTTTGTTTTTAATTTCTCAGTTTTATTTTCATTTTATGTGATATAGTGTATTTTTTTTTTTTTTAATTTTTTTTTTTTTATGGGTAACTTCACTTTACACTCCTGAATTACCACCAAATTTGAAAAACCCCCATAAACTTCAAAACCTCTTAATTTGAACCCTTAAACTTTTAATTACAGTCAATTTGAACCCTTCTATCAGATTTTAAACGTTAAAAGTGAAAAAATGATGTTTATACCCCTGAGTTTTTATAAAATTTCAAATTTACTTTTAATTTCAAATTAAAATTATATATATAAAAAATCACAAGGTGACCCATGGTTGGGCCACCTTGTGACCTTTTTTCAATTTTTTTTTTTTCAATTTTTTCCTTTTTAATAAAAGAAAATTGAAGGCTAATTTTGTCTTTTTAAGGGTTTTAATGGCAAAAATTGACGGAGGGGTTCAAATTGGTTGCAATTAAAAGTTCAAGGGTCCAAATTACGAGATTTTGAAGTTTGGGGGTTTCTCAAATCTAGTAGTAATTTAGGAGTCTAAAGTGAAATTACCCATTTTTTTATTATGAGAGAAATATAATGCGTTAAAATTTTGTGAGCCATTTTGATAACTATTAAATTGGTTTCATACAAATATCATTATGAACTATTTCTGTATATTATTATTATTATTATTTTTTTTTTTTGACATGTTCACACAAGGGAAGGAAGAGAGTGGATTCGAACTAGTGACCTCCGCTTCATGAAGCGTGGTTTACAGTTGATTGAGCTACCCCTTAAGGATGATTGACTGTATATGAATAGATTAATTGTATAGTCGGTGCTTCATGTTCTATAATGTAGCACTCACAAAATTAATTTAATTTAGATAATGAATTCTGATTGTTACACCATTGGATTTGTTGAATCATGTGAGTGCTACTCAAATTCAATGATGAATTTACCGATTTATTATACGGAGAATGATAAAAGATTAGATGGAAAATTATTTTTATCATTTCCTGCGTATCTTGATTTGGGTTTTCTGTGCACCGAATATTGTGGCAACCACACCGCATTAGCTTTGGAGGATAAAATAAAGATATATAACACTACTCTCTAAATAAACTTGGTCTGAGAGTCAATATTATCCTTAAAACTAAAAACATCACAACATCCTTCATCTCATTTTGATTGCTATGAATACATTGAATAGAAGAAAATTTAAGAAACTTTATAATACAATGGTATCTTTGACTTCATATCCAAGAGTTCAATTTTTTATTTACTTTAACCACATGAGATTGAAAAAAATCAAGTTATGTCACAAATAGAAATTGTGTATGACATAGAGACCGGGGTTTTAAGTGTTTTTTTTTTTTTAAAAAAAAAAAAAAGGACAAACTTTAACTCAAACACAATTATTCAAAGGTGTAAATCGTCACTGATCATGTGTACGCGAACACTATTTTGATGCAACATTCACAATCTAGAGAACCTTCCCGGCTGTTAAACATGCTAAGAGAAACATTCTTAATACCCATTAATGTCATGCATCAACAAGCTCCATATGCATAAGCACAATATACAATACATATTGACAAGTTCTTGGCGAAACTCTATTTTTATGAACTTACATAATTAAAGATATAAACCAAACCTTTCAGCAGAGAGATAAAGTCCCATTGTAGCTAGTAAACTCCGAAAATCTAGGTGATTTGCTGACTTTCTCCAATCATCACTTTGAAGGGAATTTGTTAGTTATTTCTTTGAGACATGAATGAAAGTAGTGGACATTGAATTTGCATTCAGTGCATTCTATGGCCAAACCATCGAAATTCTTACTGCAAGCATCACACGGATGAGAGGACTCAGTCTTTCGAACAAAAGTGAGAGGGTGTTGGTGATCATCTTCGACCATAAAAGTACTTCCAAACTTCACGTACGGATATTTTCCTAGAACACACTCCGAATGAGCAGAAAAGTCACATTCTGTACAATAATAGAACCAGTGATTTGGATATCTTTCATTTTCACAAATTAGACAATAGTATTCTTCGTAATGATTTTCTGCAATATAAGTGAGCTTGAGGAGATGATCGTCATATTGTTGCTGCCTGGCTACAAGCGGAAGAGTTGCACATTCGAAACCCAATGCAAAATTACAATTAATGCATACAAATACACCTGGTTTCTCTCCAGAAGTGCAATTACAAACATGGCATCTTCGATTAGAATTAATTGCAAGGAAAAGGGAGTGTTGGTGACCTTCATGTTTGAGAGTTTCTGGAATTGAACAACAATGAACGTCAAGGTATAACTCGCAGCTAAACATGTCACATGTATAGGTGAAGCCATGGCGGACATTATCACAAGCATAACAACGAAACAATCCACCAATGAGGGGTCCCTGTGACATGAGGGCGAGAGGGTGATCGTGATGTTGGAATCTCTTCCTTTTTGGCAATTTAGCACATCTCATGTGCAAGAAGAAGTTGCATGGCGTACAACTGTAAAATGGGGTGGATACTAATCCCATACAACCATCACAAAGCTTATCATCCGTAAGCTCCTTTTCGCTAAGAATTAAATGATGTTGATCATGACTAAAATGTTTTATCTTCCCAGCCACGTCAACCACCATAGCATTAGTTGCTAAATCAACAGATTCATGCACCAACTTGAGAAATACACTTTCTTCATCTTCAAATGCACAGTCCAAGTGGGCCACGTAATCACATTTCTGACAACAATAGGCTGCATACTCTCTCTTCACCTTTTGATAGCAAATTTTACAGAATATGTTATTATCCAAGTGCTCTTTGAGTTGATGAAGAGAATAGGTGAGAGCGAGGGAATGCTCATGCCTTGTAATCTTGATGATGCGTGAAAATCGAGCACATTTTCCGTGAATCAAGAGTTGACAGATTTTACATAGGGAAGCTAACTCCTTTCCTTCCTCACCACAAGCTTGACAAGAGAATTGGGCTTTGTTAAACAAATAGATGAATGAGTGTTTGCAGTCGTAAGTACTATTAATTCCCAAATAGGTGGCACATATTATATCAAGATTGAAATCACACTCTCCGCAGCTGTAGAAGAGGTATGTATTGCAGCTTTTACCACAAACATTACAATATTTCTTCTTTGGCATCGAACGAACAAGGGTATGGTTTGGATGGAAGGGGTGTTGTATTTGGAGAGACAACTCAACACATGATTTATGGAGGAGTAAGTTGCATTCGGAGGTGGAGCATTTGTATCCGGGACCCAATGCTGGCTTCTCGCATCCACTGCAAACAACATCCTCCTTGCCATCAACTTTCAGTTTTTTTGTAAAGATCAAGGGATCATGTCCTTCGCCGTAGTGAGAAATAAAGTCTTTGCAATTGATAGGTGCATTTAGGCATGTTAAATGAAAGAGTTGTCTACCCCTGTATTTGAAAGCTCGACCCGATATCGGTTTCCGGCACGCATTACAAACAACTTTGTCATCACCATCATTTTCCACAATTGTTGGCTGCACGTGTACATACGAGAAGAACTCTTCTATAACACGTTGAAGTTCCATCTCTCATAGGATCCCTGTAATTCTTACACACCCACACAATAGAGAAGTTGTTAGTATTGGAATTTGTGAAAGGAAATGCGGACACCAGTGGGTGCCAAAAAAAATTAAAAAAAAGAGTCAAGTGTTGTTGTGGGAAGAAAATTGGTCAAGATTTTTACCTAGTTCTAATCTTTGGAATAACACCAAGTCCTCATAATTTCCAAGTTGAGCGGTGTTCACTTGCCTACAAACAAAGCGAGCAAAAGACTTGTAAGGTATATAGTTTGTCACCTGTTTTAGAATTGTGATAGTAGGGGCAAAAACAAAAGACTTGCATTTGGCATAATTCCAATCCTCCTGTGCCAAGTAACTTCCTTGGTGAAAAAAACAAAAGATTTGCATGGAGCACTAAAGTCTATTTGTCCAAAGTAATTACTTCTATCTAGTTGGACAAGAAAAATAATAATAATAATAACTTATATATGCAGTAAGTAATATATTCTAAATTTTAATTAGCTTTCAATCTACGTACGTACACATATCTTGTGAGGAGAGAAAATAATGTTCTAATTTTGTTTGCTTATTTCTTTTCACAATTCTAAACTTCCCTTTCCAGTTCTATTTTGTATTTTATTTGACTTCAATTTTTTTTTTTAAAAAAAAAAGAAAAAAATAATAAAAAAACAAAATTCTTGGTTTTAAGTTATTTTCTTGGAGTAACAATTGCTGCTTGTTATTTTATATATATTTTTTTTTGTATGTTATATTTTTTTAATGGATTTCTTAAACTGAATTTGACATGAGAAATTTGAGAAAATTGTTATTTTTAATTATGCATGTGTGTTTTAGTTTTTCTTTTTCAATTAGGATTGAGTTTTTCATTTCCTATTAGGAATTGTTTTGCTTTTCCTATTAGGATTTGTTTTGCTTTACCAATTAGATTTGCTTTTCCTTTTCCTTGTTAATTTAGGAGGTGCTTAGCCTATATAAAGGCTTCTAGTCTTTGTTATTTTTTGAATTCAGTTTATATTATCAATTAAATTTAAGTATTTCAAAGTTATTTCTTTGTTTGCTTATTTGAGGCACTTATGGACTTTCTCTTCCCTATTTGTTATTTTCTATCTTCCTAAATTCCTTTTTCAACCTTAAATTCTTAGTTTCTACTACTATCATACGCTATCAGGACAATCTTAGTTCTGCACAACGTCAACATCGGCTTTGTAAGGTTTGGACTCACGATATTTATCCCTGATATTACATGTTAAATCACTACTTATCAAAAACTTAAGTTTATAGGAAGAGTTAAAATTAATTATTTAATTTATATTCTAATAGAATCTACAATTACTATATCTTATGCTAGGACTACTTATTCTTGCTTTATCCAATATTCAATTCTACAATGTCCAAGGGCGGAACTAGCAATTGGAGTTTGGGGGGGGTGGGTAAAACGAAAAAAAAAAAAAATTTAGGGGTAAGATTTTAATTTAAAAAAAATTAAAGCCAATTTTAAAAATTGTCATGGTAAGTGGTACTATATATGTTCTAGCTGCTACATCTTTTAGATTTGTGATAGATTTACATTGCCCCAATTCTAATCCTTTATGCCAAGTAACTTCCCAGCTACTGAAAAAAGCTAAAGATTTGCGTGGCCCATTGAAGTTCACTATTTTGTGCAAAGTTAATTCTTTCCAGTTGAAGAAGAAAAAGAAAAAGAAAGAAATAACTTGTATATGGAGTGAGTAATGCTACAAATCCCTCATATGTTCCTCTTAAGTCCCTCCAAGAATGATGTGGCTATTAAAATCACTATTGAGCTTGTAATTGATCTTTATTGGATGTGATCAAATGGTGAATTTAATAGCTACATTATTCTTGGAGGGACTCAAGAGGGACACAAGAGAGACTTCTAGAATTACTCATATGGAGTAACTAATAAATGCTAACTTCTAACTTCTAAGCAAACATATATATCTGAGTGATACTACAAGTCCATTTTGTGTCACTTTTGTGTCCATCCAAAGATGATGTGGCTCTTAAAATCACTATTGACTTTGTGATTGATCGCTATTAAATTTTGATCAAATAATGATTTTAAATGCCACCTCATTTTTTGAGGGACACAAGATGGACTTATAGAATTACTCTATATATCTTGTGAGAAGGTGAAGGTATATATTCTAATTTTGATTGCTTATTTCTTTTCACAGTTCTAAACTTTTTTCTTTTAAGTTCTATTTTTTTTTCTTCAACTTCTATTTTATTGTTTTTAATTAAGTTCAATTTTATTTTCATTTCATGTGACACAGTGTCGTTTGTTTATTATGAGGGAAGATTATTCGTTTAAAGTTTGTGAGCCATTTTGATTGTCTCCATAATATGCCATTTTTTTAATTGGTAACATTTTTCAAGTGTTTTGATGTTTAAAATTAATTTAAATTAGGTAAATTTTTTTAAATTGTAGGGGTCCTCATCCTCATTTTCCACCTCTATTACGTGTATCTCTGCATCATAAAATATCAATATTCTTAGAAAATAATATCCAAGGTCCATTTCTATTAGAGGATCCCTTCTTTACACGCCCACAGAAAGGAGAAGTGGTTAGGATTGTTGGTATTGGTGATAGGAAATTAATGCCAAAATCTGTGGATGCCAAGAAATAAGTCTGGTTGATGGAAGGTGTTTGGTGGTGTTGGGGAGGGAAATTGGACAAGATTTCTACTTATCTTTAATCGTCTGGCTTCTCCTGAGCAGCTCTTTTTGAGCAAGTATTATTATGGTAATGCCTAAATAAGATAGTCTACTTCTTTATTTTATTTATTTATTTTTTTTTAAAAAAAAAAAAAAAAAAAACACTTTGGAATAAAACCAAGTATCATGTTCACTTCCTGACAACTTAAGTAAATTGTCTTTTTTAGAATTGTTGTGATAAATGGTAAGGGTAAGGTATATATTCTGTCACCTCTTTTTGAGATTTGTGATAGAATTGCATTGCCCAAATTCTAATCTTTTGTGCCAAGTAATTAACTTTCCAACTAGTTAAAAAAAGCTAAAGATTTTGTGCAAGGTGTTTGAAGAAGAAAAAGAAAGAGAAAGAAATAACTTGTATATGGAGTAACTAATAAATTCCAACTTCTAACTTCTAATTAAGATAAGCAAACATATATATCTTGTGAGGAGGTGAAAGTATATTCTATTTTTTATTGCTTATTTCTTTTCACAATTCTTAACTTTTTTCTTTTTAATTTCTATTTTATTATTATTTTAAAAAAAAAAAAAAAAGAAAAAGGGTTTTGTTTTCATTTTATGTGATATAGTGTCGTTTGTTTATTATGAGGGAAATTGGATTATTGGTTTAAAGTTTATGAGCCATCATTTTGATAACTATCGAATTGGTTTAAAGTAATAAAATTCAAAGTAATTTCAAAGTAATTACTTTTGTTGATGATGAAATAAAATAAAATGAAAACAAAATTTATGGTACTATTTGTTGATGAAATAAAATTCAAAGTAATTTCACAAATACTGATGGGGGAGTTCATTCATATGGCCTGTTTTGGACTATAGCTTGATATTGAGGGAGTTTTGAAAGAGAAGATGGTCTCTGAAAGGATTGTCGAGCATATATTATTGAGGTCCTTTCAGAGTTTATTCACTTGGCATTGCTTATTTCTTACTGCAATTTGCATCCTGCATTGAAAAATTCTTCTGCAATGTATAGGAGGAGTTTTTCCTTAGTTTTCCCATAATTCCTTGAATTTTCTAAGATTATGAAAGAGTTGTGACTTTTGTATTTATTAATTCTGCGACCCACTAAACCATGCTGCATTGATATACTGATTTGTGAATAAATTTGTGCATCTAACTCATCTCATAAAACCGGTTCAATAAGAAATGGTTGGTCATTCATTCACGTGTAGACCAGGTATTTTTCTTGGTCCTTGTCACGGGGTAAGTAGTGTAGGCCCCCATTCGTCATGTAGTAGGCTTTGATACCATGAAGAAATTCATGGGCCTAACGCATCTCATAAAACCGGTTCAATAAGAGAGGGTTGCCCATTTCTTATAAACATGCCGAATATCTTGTCCATAGACAATGCAAGACTATTTCTCAACAATCCGCACAGTACATTTTCATCAACAAATAGTACTTAGTTGATTGAGTAATGGTGTTCGTTACCATCTTTTTAGCACAACTTGTTTGACATGAATGTTAAAGATATATATTTCTTAATTGACTGACCTTAATCACCCACAAAACTTACATGCTTTTATTACACCAAAATATGCCCCGGGGTGTCGAGGAATATTAGTTTAAATAAACTAGGTCTAGCTCGGAGTCATAGTCAGTGCTCTCATATTAACACTAAAAACATCAAAACTTCTTTCATCTGGTTTTGATTTCTATGAGATTAGGAGAAAAATGAATACAAGGGTGTCCTTGGCTCCATATCCAAGAGTCCAATTTTATTTGGTTGTTTTTGACCTACATGAGATAGAAAAAGTCCAGTTATGTCACAAATAAACTGATATGACATAAAGACTGGGGTTTTAAATTGAAAAAAAAAAAAAAAAAAAATAGAGGATATTCAAAGGTGTAAATTTTAAAGCAACATTGACAATCAAGAGAACCCTCCTCTTAAACATGCCTAGTAAGAAACATCGTTCTCATTAATATGAGGCATCAACTTCCATTGTGCCAAGTAAACTTGTAGACTTCCAAGGTGATAAAAGCATAAGATTTTTCATGCCCCACTCAAGTCCACTATTTTGTGCAAACTAAATTCTTTGCAAGAAGCAAAATAAAAAAAATAACTTGTGTACGGAGTAACTAACAAATTATAACTTCTATGTGTGTCTAAACATTATCTTCTGAGGAGGGGAAATGATATTCTAATTTTGATTGCTTCTTTCTTTCATAATTCTTATTTTTACTTTTAATTAAGTTCTTGTTTTTAAAAAATAAAAACTCTGTTTTATTTTCATTTAATATATATTTTTTAATACGCTGCTATACGACTATCATCCTATGTCGCGGTAAAAATCAGCCATTGTAAATTCTTTTTTATGGATTTCTTGAACTGAATTTGACATCACATCTACAATTACTAGATCTTATTCTAGAACTACAAACACTTTTTGTATAATTGATTAAAATTTACAAGTTTTTGGAGGAAAAATCTGTGATATAGACGTGTAATTAGTTTTTTTTTTTTTTTTTCGGAGAGTTCTGTGCGCATGATCTCCCTTTGATATGTATTGCTCCTTGATCCGTCACAAGGATTTTTAAAAGTTGGGAAAAGGTTAGAAAAACGAAAAAAAAAAAAAAAATTCAAAGACTAAGAGCATATGAGTGGTCTGGGTGACCAACACTTCATTCAAAGGTTTATGCTTATTCTATGCATTCGTATTAATTAGTGAATGAAAGAAAAAAATTAGGTTTAGGTGGATGAAATTAGAGAGAAAATGATTTTATTTATACTGAGTGAACATGATTTGTTGGGACGATCCAACCGTTGAAAAATTAGCGTTAGCCTATAGCTCTAATATCAGAAAAGAAAACATAATCAAGCGAAAAAATAAAGGCAATAGCAGAAATAAAAGAAAATAGAGACAACAAATTTTAAGTAATTTGGCCTATGACCTATTTTCATAAGATAAAGTCTAAAGGATTACATTTTTGCTTTTATTCAAGTGATGAATTTACAATATAGAGGGTCACTATTTATAGGAAATTTGAGAGAATTCAAAACGTTATGCAAGATCAAATCAAATTATATTTAAATATATTAAAATCTGAGTTGATTCGACTACAATTAATTACAATCAATGATGAAATCAAATCCGGAAATATATTCTAGTAACACTTTCTTATCGCCATCATTTTCCACCTCTATTAATATGTGCATCTCCGTATCATAAAATATCATTCTTAAAAATAATATCCAAAGTCCGTTTCTATCAGAGGATCCCATTCTTACACGCCCACATAAATGACAAGTTGAGATTATTGGGATTTGTGATAGAAAATGCGAAAATCTATGGGTGGCAAAAAGTATGTCTGGTTGATGGCGGGTGTTTGGTGGTGTTTGAGGAGGGAAATTGGACAAGATTTCTACTTATCTTTTAACTGTTTAGTTTCTCTTCAGCAACTCCATGTGAGTAAGTACTATGATTATTACGGTCAAATAGAGTAATTATAATTGGTCTCTTTTGTCTATATTTTTTAATTTAAGAAAAAAAAAAAAAAAAAAAACCTTTGAAATAAGACCAAGTCTTAACTTGGCGTTCACTTTCTCACAACACAAGCAAATTGTCTTTTTTAAGATTGTTGTGATAAATTGTAAGGTATATATTCTGCCATTTCTTTCAAATTTGTGATAAATTTACATTGCCTCAATTTCAATTCTTTCAGCCAAGTAACTTCCCCCAGCTAATGAAAAAAGCTAAAGATTTGCATTGGACAAATTCCAATTATTTGTGCCAAGTAACTTCCCAGATGAAAAAAGCTAAAGATTTGCATGGCCATGGTCCATTGAAGTCCACTATTTTGTGCAAAGTTACTTCTTTCCAGTCGAAGAAAAAGAAAAATAAATAAATAACTTGTATATGGAGTAAGTAATAAATTCCAACTTCTAACTTTTAAGCTAAGGAAACAAATATACCATTTGAAAAGGTGAAAGGATATATTCTAATTTTGATTTCTTGGTAAGGTATATATTTTGTCACCGCTTTTAGATTTTGGGATAGTAGAGGCAAAAGCAAAAGACTTGGCAGAATTCCAATCCTCTGTGCCAAGTAACTTCCTTGGTGAAAAGAACAAAAGATTTGCATGGACCACTAAAGTCTATTATTTTGTGCAAAGTAATTACTTCTTTCTAGTTGAAAAAGAAAAGGAAAAAAATAACTTGTAAATGCAGTTAGGGTCCGTTTGGGATTGCGATTTTAAAAATAACATTTTTGAAATCGCCACTTTTTAAAATCGCAAAGGCATTTGGTAAAATATGTTAAAAAATATTTTTTTTATTGAATATTTGTCATGTGAATTCATAAATTTGGTTTAAATTCGCACTTTTTCAAATAAGCACCCCCTAGTCTGCATATTGAAATCGCAGATTTTTTTCCTATTTTAAATTAAGTGTTTTTTAAATCGCAATGCCAAACGCCTTGCATTTTGCGATATATTTTAAAAACGCAGATTATTCTTGCGAAATCACAATCCCAAACGCACCCTAAGTAATAGATTCTAACTTCTAATTTACTTTCAATCCACGTACGTATGCATATCTTGTGAGGAGGGAAAAAGATGTTCGAATTTTGTATGCTTATAATTTCTTTTCACAATTCTAAACTTCTCTTTAAAGTTTTATTTTTATTTTAGTCGACTTAAATTTTTTTTTTAAAATAATAATAAATAAATAAATAAATTCTTGGTTTTAAGTTATTTTCTTGGAGTAACAATTGCTCCTTATTATTTTATTTTATTTTATTTTTGTATGTAACAATGAATTGTTATTGGATGGCCTTGAAATGGGAAATTGGACAAGATTTCTACTTATCTTTACTCGTCTGGCTTCTCCTAAGCAACTCTTTTGAGTAAGAATTATTAAGGTCGCGTCCAAATAAAATAGTTATAAATGATCACTTTTATCTACCTTTTTAATTTTAATTTTTTTTTTAAAAAAAAAACCCTTTGGAATAAGACCAAGTCTCGTGTTCGTCTTTCAGAGATTTTTGATAAATTTGCATTACCCCAATTCCAATCCTTTGTGCCAAATAATTAAATTCCCAGCCGGTGAAAAAAGCTAAAGATTTGCATTGGACAAATTCCAATATTCCTTTGTGCCAAGTTACTTCCTAGGTAGGTGAAAAAAAAAAAAAAAAAGCTAAAGATTTCGTGCAAAGTGCTTGAAGAAGAAAAAGAAAAAGAAAGAAATAACTTATATATGGAGTAAGTAATAAATTCCAACTTCTACCTTCTAAGCTAAGCAAACATATATATCTTGTGAGGAGGTGAAGTATATTCTATTTTTTATTGCTTATTTCTTTTCACAATTCTTAACTTTTTTTTTTTTTTTCTTTTAAGTTCTATTTGTTTTCTTCAAATTCTATTTTATTATTAATTTTGTTTTTTTTTAAAAAAAAAAAAAAAAATCTGTTTTGTTTTTATTTTATGTGATACAGTGTCGTTTGTTTATTATGAGGGAAATTAGATTATTTTTTTTTTATTTTTTATTTTTTGTAAGAGGGAAATTAGATTATTGGTTTGAAGTTTGTGAGCCATTTTGATAACTATCGAATTGATTTAAAGTATAGTCGGTGCTTCATGTTTTGTATATATATCCACCGGTACACAAGAAATTAAATTATAGTCACTTTCACTTGTTTAAAAATATAATAGCTTCTATTTCTTTTCTTGGAGTCACAATATTTGCTATAAACAATATTTTTATTCAATAATGTTCATGAGTCGGTCTCAATCAATTTTTTAATTTTTTTAATTGATTGGAACCGCCACATTAACAACATATATTGTAAAATAATCATGAGATACAAAAGATTTTGTCACCTCTTTTAGATTTTGGGATAGTAGAGGTAAAAGCAAAAGATTTGGCAGAATTCCAATCCTATGTGCCCAGTAACTTCCTTGATGAAAAGAACAAAAGATTTGCATGGACCACTAAAATCTATTATTTTGTGCGAAGTAATTACTTCTTTCTAGTTGGACAAGAAAATGAAAAAAATAACTTGTAAATGCAGTAAGTAATAGATTCTAAGTTCTAACTTCTAATTAACTTTCAATTTACGTACATATGCATATCTTGTGAGGAGGGAAAAGGATGTTCGAATTTTGTTTGCTTATAATTTATTTTCACAATTATAAACTTCCCTTTTAAGTTCTATTTTTTATTTTATTCGACTTCAAAATAAAATAAACAATAATAATAATAATAAAAAATTCTCGGTTTAAAGTTCTTTTCTTGGAGTAACAATTGATGCTTGTTATTTTGTTTTATTTTACTTTTGTATGTAACAATCAGTGGCGGAGCTAGGATTTCGATTTAGAGGGGTCAAGTTTAAAAATTAAAGTTATACAAAAATTGAATAAAAATATTAAAGAATGTAATTAATGAAATTAATAAATAATTCAATAAATTTTAATTATTGTTTAAAACATATAAATGTAACTTCTTCCAAGTTCGTCCCTACTATTAAAAAAGCATATGACTTTCACATGTTCAAATGGCGCATGTCATTATTAAAGATTAGGTTGGAAAAAATTCTTCCATCCCAATTTGGAGGAAAACTCTGTCCTTAAAAAAATTAGATGTGTGGTTCATTTGCCTTTATCATGAAAGCTTTGGAGTCCAAATCCAACCGACGGGTCCAACGGGTCCAAGTCCACCCGAACTTGATCCAAGTCAAATTCTCCAATAAGAAACTTTGATGCTCAAGCGTCAAGCAAATCATCTTATTCTCATTGGATCCGTTAGAATTGAAATACATGCCTTTGTTCATGTTGTGAGACACATGTCCCAAAACCAATGGGTCAAATTCCAATTAAAATTGGACCCAAGCTAAATCGGAAATGAAATTGAGAGGATCTATTTAATGCATTTAGGAAGGTAATATTGTCCCCTTTTTTTTTTTGGACAAAATGTTTTATATATATATATATATATATATATATATATATATATTGAAATCAACAAATATACCCTCTTAATTACACTAAACGGATACTCTTTAAGAAAGTTGAAATGGAGAGGATCCGTTTTCAACCAAACCTTCCATTCAGAAACATCAATGCTCAAACGTCAGGCAGATCGTCTTATAATTTCCATTTATAAGTGTTTCTATTACACTGCATCTTTTTTATTCTTTTTCTATCACATCTCATAGAAAGACATTACACCAATGTGAGGGGGAGAGCTTAAAGGAATTCATGATTCGGTTTAACGTTGAAAAATTGAAGGTGGAAGATCTGATAGATGGTGTAATCTTCTCCGCCGTCTATAACGGAATCTCGCTCGATGAACCTGTGGTGAGGAAGATTGCAAGGAAACAACCAAACACTCTCCAGGAGCTACTAGACAAAGCAGAGGAGTTTATTAATGCAGCAAAGACCTTGAAGGCAATGAGATCATCTCGGAAGAGTCCTAAAAAGCAGGAGGAGAAGAAGAGGAAACATCAACCGGGGTTTGATGCCCTAAAACATTTCAAAAAGAAGCTTAGCAATCACAACTTCACTCCACTCAATGCCAACATTTTCGAGGTCCTGATGGAAATTATAAAGGATCCAGAATATTGAAGGCCACCTGGGGCCCCGTAGAATCAGACTTCAGACCGATACTGCAAATTCCACAAGGTCAATAGACACTACACAGAGGGCTACATCGCCTTGCGGCACCTCATTGAGAAGTTTATCCAAAACGGTAAACTTGTCCAATTTTTGGGAGAGCAATAGAAAACGCTCCACCTCGGGAGAACTACATCTGAGAAATTCAGTATCATCCTCCTAGGAATCAGCATCCATAGGGACGGTATCGAAGTGGTAGTTCTAACCATCGAAACCAGGACAGGTATCCTCGGGAGGAGAGAATAAGACGAGGAGAGTACCGAGGAAGGCCAGGGCGCCCAACCCACGAGCCCCAACATCAAGCTAACCTCCCAGAGATCCGCACCATAATTGGGGGATTCGCCGGGGGAGGAGAATCGGGGAGAGCAAAGAAGGCTTACGCCCGACAACAGGAAAGCTCTCACGAGATCTACACCATCGGGAGACCTATGAAACAGTCCCAAAGAAGTGAGATGATAATTGGGTTTTCGGATGCGGACTATCTAGGTATCTCGCACCCACACACGGATGCCTTGGTTATCACCCTAACGGAGGCAAATCATAATGTCCATCGCATCCTAGTAGACAATGGAAGCTCGGCAGACATCCTGTACTGGTCTGCATATAAGAAACTGAATCTGGGACAAGAAAAGATCATCCCAACCAACTGGCCTTTGATGGGATTCACGGGAGAACAAGTACAGCCAGTCGGATCGATTGAGTTACCGGTCACAACCGGGTTGTATCCGAGCCAGGCGACTATAATGGTACGTTTCTTGTTGGTCGACTGACCTTCAACCTACAATGCCATTATCGGAAGGGTGGCTCTCAATGAACTAGGAGCCATCACCTCAACCCCACATCTCAAGGTGAAGTTCCCGACAGAGCACGGAGTCGGCGAAATCAGAGGTGATCAACGTGCAGCCTGACAATGTTACAACATTTCTATGAAGGAATGTCCAAAAAACCCTAGCCCCAGGGAATGTCGCTAAGGAGGAAAGATAGCAATTAAAAGGTGGTGAATCGGTCGAAGATCTTGAGGAATTTTTGGTCGGCGAACCCGACAAAGTTATCAAAATTGGGTCTCAACTAGACCCAATCACCAAGAAAGCGCTCAAGTCCTTCCTCTGCAATAATTGCGATGTATTCGCCTGGAGCCATGACAACATGCCCAGAATAGCACCCTCGGTCATGGTACACAAGCTAAATGCCGACCCCAGTTTCAAACCTTTACAATAGAAGCGAAGGGGGTACTCGGATGAAAAAAGTAAAGCAGCCACGAAAAAAGTCGAGAAATTGCGGGAAGCCGGATTCATCAAGCAAATTCAGTACACCACTTGGTTGGCAAATGTGGTATTGGTCAAAAAGTCGAACAGAAAATAGAGAATGTGCGTTGATTTCATAGATTTCAACAAAGCATGTCCCAAAGACAACTATCCCCTGCCTCGAATCGACCAGTTTGTGGACTCAACTTCGGGACATGAATTGTTAAGCTTTATGGACGCATTCTCTGGCTACAACCAGATTTCCATGCATGAGTCCGACCAAGAGAAAACGGCTTTCATGACCGACACAGATCTGTATTGCTACAGAGTCATGCCATTCGGATTGAAAAATGCTTGAGCTACATACCAACGGTTAGTCAACAAAATGTTTCGAAAGCAGATTGGGTGAAACATAGAGGTATATGTAGACGATATGCTGGTGAAAAGCATACAGGCGGTCAATCACATAGTAGACCTAGCCGAGGTGTTCGATACGTTGAGGCATTATGGGATGAAGCTCAATCCATCCAAGTGTGCATTTGGAGTAGCCTCGGGCAAGTTTCTCGGGTTCATCGTCTCTCGAAGCGGAATTGAAGCCAACCCCGAGAAAATCAAGGTAATTCTGGATATGCAAGCACCTTAAAGCACAAAGCAGCTTCAGCAGCTGACAAACATAATAGCAGCACTGAATTAGTTCGTCTCTCACTCGACCGACAAGTGTCTTCCTTTCTTCAAAGTCCTAAAGAAAACCTTATCCTGGAGTCCAGAATGTGACAAAGCTTTCCAGGAATTGAAAGAATACCTGGTCAACCCACCACTACTGAGGCAACCGGTCGAAGGAGAAGCTCTATACTTGTATTTGGCGGTGTTGCCATCAGCTATAAGCTCAGCCCTAATTCGGGAAGAACAAGGGGTATAGAAGCCTATCTATTTCATCAGCAAAGCCCTGCACGGTGCCAAAGAACAATACCCTCGGATCGAGAAGTTGGAATTCGCCTTGGTCACATCCGCCCGAAGATTGAGGCCATACTTTCAGGCGCATACAATCAAGGTATTGACCGAGTATCCCTTACAAAAAATCTGCAAAAGCCAGATTTGTCAGGTAGATTAGTCAATTGGGCCATAGAACTCAGAGAATTCGATATAGAATTCCATCCGAGAACGTCTCTGAAAGGACAAGCGCTGGCCGATTTCCTGGCCGAGTTTTATGACATCTCTAAGGAAGAAGAAGCCCATACGGAAGAGATATGGGTGGCCTCTATAGACGGGTCAAAAATGCAACGGGATCGGAGTTGTGCTCGAAGGACCCAATAGTAAAAAATGTGAAGCAGCCATGCAATTGAAGTTCAGCACCACCAACAATGAGGCTAAATATGAGGCCATAATCCTCGGCATGAACATGGCAAGAGAAATGGGAGTAAAAAAGATGGAGATCAAAAGTGACTCTCAAGTAGTGGTTGGACACGTTCGGGGCGAATATGAGGCTCAGGGAAGTAAGATGAAGAAAAATCTAGTGAAGGTGAAGGAGATCATGGAATCTTTTGACAAGATAATATTTACAAAGGTTCTTAAAGAAGAAAACTCGCAAGCAGACGCCCTAGCTCGTATAGGCTCCGCAACCGAAGAAGAAATCATAAGGGTTGATCACCCGATCCATGAACTAGCCGAACCTTCAATTAGCTAGACAAGCCAAGTGGCATGCATTGAGGAGAAAGAGCAATGTCCAGACTGGGGCCGCAACATCCTGCAATTCCTCAAGGAAGGCAAGCTGCCACCCAATAATAAACTGGCTCGGAAGATCGGCATCCAAGCAGCACGATACACGCTAGTCGATGCCATTATCGAAAGTGCGGCTCTCAATGAACTAGGAGCCATCACCTCAACCCCACATCTCAAGGTGAAGTTCCCGACAAAGCACGGAGTCGGGGAAATCAGGGGTGATCAACATGCAGCCCGACAATGTTACAACATTTCTATGAAGGAATGTCCAGACGCCCTAGCCCCAGGGAACGTCGGCAAGGAGGAAAGATAGCAATTAAAAGGCGGTGAACCGGTCGAAGATCTTGAGGAGTTTTCGGTCAGCGAACCCAACAAAGTTATCAAAATTGGGTCTCAACTAGACCCAATCACCAAGAAAGCACTCAAGTCCTTCCTCCGCAATAACTGCGATGTATTCGCATGGAGCCATGACGACATGCTCGGAATAGCACCCTCGGTCATGGTACAGAAGCTAAATGCCGACCCCAGTTTCAAACCTGTACAACAGAAGCGAAGGGGGTACTCGGCTGAAAAAAATAAAGAGGCCGCAGAAGAAGTTGAGAAATTGCGAGAAGCCAAATTCATCAAGCAAATTCAGTACACCACTTGGTTGGCAAATGTGGTACTGGTCAAGAAGTCGAACGGAAAATGGAGAATGTGCGTTGATTTCACAGATCTCAACAAAGCATGTCCCAAAGACAACTATCCCCTGCCTCGAATTGACCAGCTTGTGGACTCAACTTCGGGACATGAACTGTTAAGCTTTATGGACGCATTCTCTGGCTACAACCAGATTTCCATGCATGAGTCCGACCAAGAGAAAACAGCTTTAATTACCGACATCGATCTGTATTGCTACAGAGTCATGCCATTTGGATTGAAAAATGCTGGAGCTACATACCAATGGTTAGTCAACAAAATGTTTCGAAAGCAGATTGGGCGAAACATGGAGGTATATGTAGACTATATGCTGGTGAAAAGCATACAGGTGGTCAATCACATAGTAGACCTAGTCGAGGCGTTCGATACGTTGAGGTACGGGATGAAGCTCAATCCATTTGAGTAGCCTCGGGCAAGTTTCTCGGGTTCATCGTCTCCCGAAGAGGAATTAAAGCCAACCTCGAGAAAATCAAGGAAATTTTAGATATGCAAGCACCTTAAAGCACAAAGCAGCTTCAGCAGCTGACGGACAGAATAGCAACACTAAATTGGTTCGTCCCTCGCTCGACTAACAAGTGTCTTCCTTTCTTCAAAGTCCTGAGGAAAGCCTTATCCTAGAGTCTGGAATGAGACAAAGCTTTCCAAGAATTGAAAGAATACCTGGTCAACCCACCACTACTAAGCCAACCGGTCGAAGGAGAAGCTCTATACCTGTATTTGGCAATGTCACCATCAGCTATAAGCTCAGCCCTAATTCGGGAAGAACAAGGGGTACAGAAGCCTATCTATTTCGTCAGCAAAGCCCTGCATGGTGCCAAAGAACAATACCCGTGGATCGAGAAGTTGGCATTTGCCTTGGTCACATCCGCCGGAAGATTGAGGCCATACTTTCAGGCGCATACAAGCAAGGTATTGACCGAGTATCCTTTACAAAAAATCCTGCAAAAGCCAGATTTGTCAGGGAGATTAGCCAATTGGGCCATAGAACTCAAAGAATGATATAGAATTCCATCCGAGAACGTCTCTGATAGGACAAGCGTTGGCCGATTTCCTGGCCGAGTTTTATGACATCTCTAAGGAAGAAGAAGCCCATCCGTAAGAGATATCGGTGGCCTCTGTAGACGAATCGAAAATGCAGCGGGATCGGAGTTGTGCTCGAAGGACCCAACAGTAAAAAATGTGAAGCAGCCATGCAATTGAAGTTCAGCACCACCAACAATGAGGCTGAATATGAGGCCATAATCCTCGGCATGAACATGGCAAGAGAAATGGGAGTCAAAAAGTTGGACATCAAAAGTGACTCTCGAGTAGTGGTTGGACACGTTCAAGGTGAATATGAGGCTCGGGGAAGTAAGATGAAGAAATATCTAGTGTAGGTGAAGGAGATCATGGAATCTTTCGACAAGATACTATTTACGAAGGTTCCTAAAGAAGAAAACTCGCAAGCAGACGCCCTTACTCATATGGGCTTCACAACCGAAGAAGAAATCATAACGGTTGATCACCCGATCCACGAACTAGCCGAACCTTCAATTAGCCAAACAAGCCAAGTGGCATGCATTGAGGAGAAAGAGCAATGTCCAGACAAGGGCCACGACATCCTACAATTCTTTAAGGAAGGCAAGCTGCCACCCAATAATAAACTGGCTCGGAAGATCCGCATCCAAGCAGCACGATACACGCTAGTCGATGGTGTTCTGTATCTAAGGGATTACACTTTCCCTCTACTCAAATGCCTATCCAAAGACGAGGCCGCATACGTACTCAAAGAAATTCACGAGGGGGTATGCAGCAACCACTCAGAAGGGAGAATGCTCACCCATAAAGCCATCTGAGCAGGATATTGTTGGCCAGGAATGAATCAGGACTCCCATGAAGTTATAAAGCATTGTGACAAATGCCAACGCTTTGATAGGATGCTAGCCAATCGTAACATCCCCAGTCCTTTAAGACTGAGTTTGCCACTTTTCTTCTTTTTCAACAAAAATTCTTGCAAAGATCTATAAGGTCTATCAGAGTACTTGATTTTAAAAGATACAATAAATGCGTAAAACATTTTTTTTTCAAGAGATTTTATTACAAGCGGAATTAGAAAACCTTAGATTTTAGTTGCGGAATATCATATCATTACAATAACTTATATGAAAAGACTTTGAAAATTAATAATTATTCCCACCCCATTCCGGCCTCCTATTCCAGCATCCTTTCTACCTGAAAACAAGAAATAAAACTGAATGAGCCCAAAGGGGGCCCAGCAAGTAAAATCCATAACCATAAATAGTTTTACTCCTTGTTCTCAGTTTTGAAAATCATTTTCGCAAATAAATATAATTCTAGCCATAATAATATCTGTATGTACATACGGTTGCATCTCCCGTAACATATACATACTATTACATCTAGTAATAAATCATCGTTGTAAATCATCTTTATAAATCATCATCATAATGCATCATTATAAATAATCTTTGTAAATCATCTTAGCATATCTTCGTTGAAAATATAGTATCATTTTCTCATAATAAGGCCCATGTACACTATTACCCCTATGTACGAGGGTTGCGGGTCCTTGTGACCATGGCACTGAACTGTGGCCACAGCCATGCCCGACCGTCAATTAACTCTTTCTTGGTGCACTCAACGGTCTAGTTGATGGAATACCACCTTCTGGCATAGCCTCCTTCAGTGGTTTCGCCTCCATCCGAGTATCGGTACCGAACTCTTCTCATTCTTACTTATCTTGGGGCCA